>NC_056060.1:54435723-54736723 GCF_016772045.2 Ovis aries
CAAGTAAATATGGAAAGTGAAATTTCACACCATTATATTCTTAAAGATAAATCCATTTTAGTTCAAGGAGATACTGACACCATAAAGGAATTCAAGAATTACTCAGGGAAACAATTTTATTTTCCATCTTGTATTAATCTAGCTAATTGTAGAAAGCAGAATTAATGCCAATGGGTCAAAAGAATGTCTTTAAGACAGGGACAGATAACAGAGTTATAAGCTGAGTTGAAGGAGCAAAAAGGGATGGTAAGGTCTCCAGGGACTATATACAGTGGGAAATGGTTACTGTGCCAGGGCTTAAGGACAAAGGGAACGTAACAGTGTATCCAATGCCCAGAGACCAGTTTGAGCTGCTATGGTGTCTGACAAAAGCTATGAACTGGGGAGACGCAACTACAACCAGAGAGGCAACTACAACTACATTGAGACACAGAAGCAGAAAGTGAGGATAGATACCCTAGCCTCCTTCTGCAAACTTGACCAGAAGCCTTCTTGGAAAAGGAGATTGGATGCAATAGATGGGGATCAGCCTCTTGGAGCAGAGAGTAAGCCAGAGAAGTCAACTCAGGGGCAAAAGATCATTGAATGAATAGGCAGGAAAAACCACTTGTGGTATTTAAATTATTTTCTCTCTGTCTTTCTCTCCATCTCTGTCTCTATTTTTCAAAAATTTCTCTCTGTCCATGGAACTGAACTAGGTTAATGACCCTATAATGACACTCCACCATGTATGATAGCAAGCTTTAATAGTGAGCTTGTTCCTGTTGGATGTTTCTCCAAGCTCACAAAAATGATCAGTAAAATGCCAGATAGGTCACATAAACCAAAGAAGCTTAAAAAAGAAAAGAAAGAAATATAAAGTTACCTAGGTATATAATGGGCTTCCCTGATGGCTCAGAGGTTAAAGCATCTGCCTGAAATGCGTGAGACCTGGGTTTGATCCCTGGGTCGGGAAGATCCCCTGGAGAAGGAAATGGCAACCCACTCCAGTATTCTTGCCTGGAGAATTCCATGGATGGAAGAGCCTGGTGGGCTACAGTCCACGGGTCGCAAAGAGTTGGACATGACTGAGCGACTTTACTCACTCACTCGCTCAGGTACATAATATCTGGGTCTCAACTTTTCTCATCTGTGAAATAAGGGGACTGGATTAGAAAGGGCCATTCTGTGACCACACACATTCCCAGATTCTTTTTCAGACCCACTGAATCAGAATCCTTGAGAGACATCGGAATTTTTATATATAAAATTCACCAAGGTGTTGCTGGCATGCATCTAAGCTTCTGAGCAACTGTATTCAAGAGTTACAAGACCCAAAATTTCATGGCACTATCATAAAGTTAGAAAGGTGATCAAAAGAATCATTTTTCTTATGACCCAATAGATAATGTTAGAATATTAGAAGTTAAGATATATACATATATATGCTTCTCTAACCTATTAAAAAATGTTTAGTATTTTTTCTTTTTTGCATTGTCAGATTTTCATTCTAACGTTGGCAAACAATTTCACTGAGTATTTTGCATTTGTGTTTCTTTCTATAATTTAGGCATTGGGGTCTGACTCAAACTTATGTTAATTGAATCTATGCCATCACTAAGGGAGTAGCTTTTTTAATTGTGGCATCCTTTTGTGACACTCACCTAGAGCCAGAAATCCTGGAATGAAAAGTCAAGTGGGCTTTAGGAAGCATCACTATGAACAAAGCTAGTGGAGGTGATGGAATTCCACTTGAGCTATTAAAAATCCTAAAAGATGGTGTTGGTAAAGTGCTGCCCTCAATATGCCAACAAATTTGGAAAACTCAGCAGTGGCTACGGGACTGGAAAAGGTCAGTTTTGATTCCAACCACAAAGAAAGGCAATGTCAAAGAAGGCTCAAACTGTAGCACAATTGCACTCATCTCACATGCTAAAAAAGTAATGCTCAAAATTCTCCAAGTAAGGTTTCAACAGTAACTGAACCAAGAACTTCCAGATGTTCAAGCTGGATTTAGAAAAGGCAGAGGAACTAGAGATCAAATTCCCAACATCTGTTGGATCACAGAAAAAGCAAAAGCATTCCAAAAAAATTATCTACTTCTGCTTTACCGACTATACTGAAGCCTCTGACTGTGTGGATCACAACAAACTGTGGAAATTCTTAAAGAGATGGGAATACCAGACCACCTGACCTGCCTCCTGAGAAATCTCTATGCAGGCCAAGAAGCAAAAGTTAGAATCAGACATGGAACAATGGACTGGTTCCAAATTAGGAAAGGAGTATGTCAAGGTTGTATATTGTCACCCTGCTTATTTAACTTATATGCAGAATACATCATGGGAAATGCTGAGCTGGATGAAGCATAAACTGGAATCAAGATTGCCAGGAGGAATATCAATAACCTCAGATATGCAGATGACACTACCCTTACAGCAGAAAGCAAAGAACTAAAGAGCCTCTTGATGAAAGTGAAAGAGGAGAGTGAAAAAGTTGGCTTAATACTCAACATTTAAAAAGGTAAGATCATGGCATCTGGCCCTATCACTTCATGGCAAATAAGTAGGGAAACAATGGAAACAGTGAGAGACTTTATTTTGGGGGACTCCAAAATCACTCCAAATGATGACTGCAGCCATGAAATTAAAAGATGCTTGCTCCTTGGAGAAAAGCTATGACAAACCTAGACAGCATATTAAAAAGAAGAGATATTACTGTGCCAACAAAGGTTCATCTGGTCAAAACTATTATTTTTCCAGTAGTGATATATGGGTATGAGATTTGGACTATAAAGAACACTGAAGGCCATAGAACTGATGCTTTTGAACTCGTGTTGGAGAAGACTCTTGAGAGTCCTTTGGACTGCAAGGAGATCCAGCCAGTCCATCCTAAAGGAGATCAGTCCTGGGTGTTTGTTGGAAGGACTGATGCTGAAGCTGAAACTCCAATACTTTAGTCACCTGATGCGAAGAACTGACTCATTGGAAAAGAGCCTGATGCTGGAAAGATTGAAGGTGGGAGGAGTAGGGGTCGACAGAGGATGAGATGGTTGGATGGCATCACCAACTTGACGGACATGAGTCTGAGCAAGCTCTGGGTGTTGGTGATGAACAGGGAAGTCCGGTGTGCTGCAGTCCATGGGTTGCAGAGTCGGACATGACTGAGAGATGGAACTGAACTGAACATGAGGCGAATCAGTTTGTAGTAAGCTCTTGAGCACCATCACTGTGTGATCTTAGACAAAACATCTAACCTCCAGGTCCTCATTTTCCTCCACTCTCTAATGACAGAATTGGGCTAAATCATTGAGAATGTTCCTTAAAGCCTAAGACCCATTAGTCTAAGAAATGCTACATTAAATCTATGTGTCTTCTTTGTTTTCTGCTGTTTCATTTTAAAAGAAGTCTGAATAAAAATAATTGTATAGGTAGTCCATGTTCATGGATTGCAGTAATTAAGTTTCTGTTCAGTTCAGTCACTCAATCATGTCCGACTCTTTCTGACCGAATGGACTGCAGCACACCAGGCTTCCCTGGCCTTCGTCAACTCCTGGAGCTTTCTTAAACTCATGTCCATTGAGTTGGTGATGCCATCCAACCATCTCATTCTCTGTTGACCCCTTCTCCTCCCACCTTCAATCCTTCCAGCATCAGGGTCTTTTCCAATGTGTCAGTTCTTCACATAAGGTAGCCAAAGTATTGAAGCTTCAGCTTTAGCATCAGTCCTCCCAATCAATATTCAGGACTGATTTCCTTTAGGATTGACTGGTTTCATCTCCTTGCAGTCCAAGGGACTCTCAAGAGTCTTCTCCAATATGAGAGTTCAAAAGCATCAATTCTTTGCCCTTCAGTTTTCTTTATAGTCCAAATCTCATACCCATACATGACTACTGGAAAAACCATAGCTTTGACTAGACAGGCCTTTCCTGGCAGAGTAATATCCCTGCTTTTGTATATTCTGTCTAGGTTTGTCATAGCCTTTCTTCCAAGGAGCAAGCATCTTTTAATTTCATGGCTGCAATTACCATCTGCAGTGATTTTGGAGCCGCCCTCCCCCAAACAGTCTCTCACTCTTTTCATTGTTTCCCTATCCGTTTGCTGTGAAGTGATGGGATCAGATGCCATAATCTTAGTTTTCTGAATGTTGAGTTTTAAGCCAACTTTTTCACTCTCCTCTTTTACTTTCCTCAAGAGGCTTTTTAGGTCTTCTTCACTTTCTGCCATAAGGGTGGTGTCAGCTGGATATCTGAGGTTATTGATATTTCTCCCTACAATTTTGATTTCAGCTTGGGCTTCATCAAGCCCAACATTTCACATGATGGAATAATTAATCTTATTAATATTAAAATGTCCATACTACACAGAGAAATCTACAAATTAAATGCAATCCCTATCAAACCACCATGACAGTTTTCACAGAATTAGAACAAATAATAAGCTTAAAATTTGTATAAAACCACATAAGACCTGAAATAGGCAAAGAAAACTTCAGAAATAAAGCAGGAAGCATCATACTTCTTGATTCCCAGCTATATGTCAGACACAGCTATATGTGTTGACACACATTGTGTCATACACAATGGTATAAATAGAGACTCCAGAAATAAACCCATACACATATCATCAATTAATCTATGACAAAGGAGGGAAGAATACACAATAGAGAAAAGACAGTCTCTCCAGTAAGTGGTGATGGGGAAACTGGAAAGTTACATGTAAAAGAATAAAATTAGAACACTTTTTCTCACCATATACAAAAATAAACTCAAGATGGATTAAAGATCTAAATATAAGACCAGAAACCATAAAGCTCCCAGATGAAAATAAACACGGGCCATACACTTTTTGACATGGAACTTAATATTTTTTTGATCTGTTTCATCACACAAAGGAAACAAGAGCAAAAGTAAACAAACAGGACCTCATTAAACTTAAAAGTTTTTGCACAGCAAAGGAAGCCATTGACAAAAAGACAGCATACTCTCTTTCCACTTATATGTAGAATCTAAAAAATAAAACGAATAACTGAATATAACAAAATAGAAACAGACAGATAACAAACCAGTGATTATCAGTGGGGAAAGGGGTGGGGGGATAGGCAAGATAGGTGTAGGGTATTAAGAGGAACAAATGACTAGGTATAAAATTAGATACAAGGATATAATGTACAGCACAAGGAATATAGCCAGTCCTTTATAGTAACTCTTTATGGAGTATATCTATATCAATATTGAATAACTGTGATGTTTACTTGAAAATAATACAATATTGTAAGTCAACTATATTTCAATAAAAAGAAACAAATAAGACAGTCAGAGTTTTCCAAAAACTGGGTACCTTGTGCTAAAGAGAGTATGATAAATAAGCAATTGTTGGAAAGTTATTTACACTTCAAACCTGAGTTATCAACAGGAAAGTCTAAGAGGTTGGACAAAGTTTCCAAGCATCCCTCATGTTTATTCAGTCTTGTAATCAAAAGAGTGTTTTCTTGTCCACCTGACTTGATTTACCTTGACATGGAAATAACTTTTTTATCCACAAACTGCTTCTTTCTAAATAATTTATACTCACACTGAGCAATGCCAGAGAAACAAAAGCCACCAACAGAATCAAATTATAGTAATAAATACAGTAATAAATATAGTAATAAGCGAACACATTCATAGCTCAATAATACTACTCAGCACTTCTATAATGTTTCTCAGCCTGGAAGATGCATAGAGCCATGTCTTTTTCATGAGAAAAGGAGATCCTTCTAATTAATACTCCATTGACTAGTTAAGTTTTGGGAAGAAAAATGAGTTACTTATGCAACTGACCATAAGAATCAAGGACCTGTGAAACAATTTAGAGTTGTAACAAAGGAATGATGCTAAAGCTGAAACTCCAGTACTTTGGCCACTTCCTGCGAAGAGTTGACTCATTGGAGAAGACTCTGATGCTGGGAGGGATTGGGGGCAAGAGGAGAAGGGGAAGACAGAGGATGAGATGGCTGGATGGCATCACCGACTTGATGGACGTGAGTCTGAGTGAACTCTGGGAGTTGGTGATGGACTGGCAGGCTTGGCGTGCTGTGATTCATGGGGTCGCAAAGAGTCGGACACGACTGAGCAACTGAACTGAACTAACAAAATGTATGACAAAGTTCATCAGTGATTTGCAAAATATTGTTCTAATAATTGGTTTTAATAATAATGTATGACAAACCTAGACAGCATATTAAAAAGCAGAGATATTACTTTGCCAACAAAGGTCCATCTGGTCAAGGCTATGGTTTTTCAGTAGTCATGTATGGATGTGAGAGTTGGACTATAAAGAAAGCTGAGCACCAAAAAGTTGATGCTTTTGAACTGTGGTGTTGGAGGAGACTCTTGAGAGTCCTGCAGACTGAAAGGAGATCCAACAAGTCCATCATAAAGGAGACCAATCCTGAGTGTTCATTGGAAGGACTGATGTTGAAGCTGAAACTCCAATACTTTGGCCACCTGATGCGAAGAACTGACTCATTTGAAAAGACCCTGATGCTGGGAAAGATTGAAGGCAGGAGGAGAAGGGGACAACAGAGGATGAGATGGTTGGGTGGCTTCACCGACTTAATGGACATGAGTTTGGGTAAACTCTGGGAGTAGGTGATGGACAGGGAGGCCTGGTGTGCTGCAGTCCATGGGGTCACAAAGAGTCGGACACGACTGAGCGACTAAACTGAACTGAACTGAATAATAATGTATCCACATTATTTTATAACATATTTGTTTGGGACTGTAGTTAAATTTATGGAGCCAGATCAAAGATTTACTCTATCTGGTTTTTATTCTTGTATTCACTATAAAAGGGATCAGTGAAAATCATTTGTTACCTGCCCAATTGGGTCATTATGCATGTATACACACTCAGTCAGGCAAACACATACTTGTGTTCCTTCCAAAATATTTGCACAGAAATATGTCAGTCCTGTTAACCCCATATCAAAAATGTAGAAACTTCAAATTGTTTAAAGACAGTTTCATTCAAGCCTGGCCTTATGTGTGCTCTGTTACTGAAATGGTGAGATTTCAGGATATCTGGACAAACTCACCTATCCAGAAACTATATAGTTCACCTGTTTGCCAATTCCTTAAATGGCTTTATCAGCAAGAAAACCTGTCATTGTATCACAGAAGAGAAAAGGCATAAAAATGCCAACATCCCCAGGAGATGCAGTTAATGAACTGAAAATCAATTACAATAAATATCAGAGTCATTCTACAAAGGAGTGTTGGGAAGGGAAGGGGATGATAAGGCAGGGAGCAGTGGACACAGAACTTGCCAGCCCAGGATACTGGGAGCCAGGGGCTGGTGGGGGGCAGTAGGAAGAAGCATGCAGTGATAAGAAGCATGTAAGCCCCATTCACTTCTACACAATCTCCCGATAGTCCTCAACATACACAGAAGTGTGTTTACTCATTCAGTGCTGTCACTAACACTAATCTCTAACCCATTCACATCACTGTCTAAAATCATTTCTCAGGTCTCTGAAACCTAGGCATTCTGATTACAATTAGTGAGGCCTTTTTCATAAATATCAGTATCTTCCTATTGTTCACAAGAGGCGGTATAATAAAGAGTGAGCATTCAAACCCTGGCTCAGCTTAAGGCGACTCAGCTAGGTAAATGACACTAAACTTAATGGCCTGAGTCTCTGTTACCCTTCAGTAAAGTGAGGGCATTAATAGTCATGACTATTAATGTGATGAGTCAAGCTCATCACACTTCTAGTACTCAAAAAATGCTGTTGGATTTCCTTGGTTCTCTGTGCTGAAATTGCCCTGAGGCAAAACAGTTAACCAGCCAGAAGTTGCATGTTTTCGTGTTCCATGAAAACATCAGGGCATGTCTTAGTTTGGGTTTCCACAAAAGTAGAGGTTAGGACGAAGACATGAGAGTACAAGTAGCTTCTTTGGGAGGTGGTCCCTGGAAGCAGAAAGGAGAAGCAGTAAGAACGAGGTAGAGAAGGAGGGTCTAGTCTAAGGGTGCATCACTGGGGCTGCTGCTGTAGACAATAGGGGCTTGATTCAGCAAGGCCCTCCAGAGCTGTGGTCTCCTGAAGGGTAGGTAGAAGGCTGATGTATTTTTCTAATAACCCCACAACACCTTTGCATGAAGGCTGCTGATGGGAATCCCTGAACATCAGGGAGACTCCAAAGCAGAAATCCAAAAGAATGAAGGCAGCTGTTTGAGTTGTGAGGCTGGCAGTGAAAGACGAGGCTGAGCACCCATGCTGTGGTCCATGACAGCTGCAGTCAAAACCAGAGGCAGGCTCAGATGTGTGACCTGAAGCTCCAGAAACACTGCTGCACTCAGTGGTTTGTGGAGACTTCAGCTGAAAATTGAATGCAAAGGATTCACTTCTGTCATATAGTTTGAAATGAATAAATGTTAGTTGCTATCTTTAATGTGATGATTCCTTTTTATTTTCTAGGCTTACTAGTAGTAATAACAGCTACAAGTTAAATGAGAATTAACAATTAAATAGTAATTGTCATTAGCTATCTGGTGATTTATCTTTTCTATGTCCTCTCCTAATTATGATGTCCTTCACTGTATACATTCAGGTAAGTGCTAATGAATATTTTTATAATAAACAATTGAATAATAATGTTTGATTACAAGCCACAGTGTCTCTTAAAACAGCTTAAGAAACAATTTTATTGTTTTTTTTTTTTAATTGCTGAATAGTTGGCTTACAATGTTAATTTCTGCTGTATGGAAAAACGATGCAGTTATACAAATACACATACATTTTTTCATATTTTTTCATTAGAGTTTATCACAGGATATTAAATATAGTGCACTGTGCTAAATAGTAGGAACTTATTTATTCATCCTATATATACTAATTTGCATCTGCTATCCCTAAAAGAAATAATTTTGAATTAACCTGAATTAGACTGTAACCTTATCAAGGAGAGAATCTAAGCCTTTGTGTCTTGTGTTTTCTCCCATCCCAAAGCCCTAATTCTGAGCTCATCACACTTCTAGTACTCAAAAAATGCTGTTGGATTTCCTTGGTTCTCTGTGCTGAAATTGCCCTGAGGCAAAACAGTTAACCAGCCAGAAGTTGCATGTTTTCGCGTTCCATGAAAACATCAATAACTGTAGATATTAATACTGTGTCGAGCACTTTGTGCCAAGTTGCCGAGGCTCAGTCTTTCAAGAAGTCAAACCACAAAAATAATCATATAATTGATCACTTCCTAAAATGCATTCTAAATGGTTTAGTTCAGTTAGGAAACATATAGGAAGGTAATAGTACTTCGGGCTTCCTTTGCGGTTCAGTGGAAAAGAATCTGTCTGCCAATGCAGGAGACCCAGGCTCAGTCCCTGGGTGGAGAAGATCCCACATGCCGTGGAGCAAGTAGGCCTGTGCACCATAACTACTGAGCCCATGATCTAGAACCCAGGAGCTGCAACTACTAAAGCCTGCATGCCCTTGAACCCATGCTCCTCAACAAGAGAAGCCACTGCAATGAGAAGCCTGCACACTGCAATGAAGAATAGACCCCACTGGCCGCAACTAGAGAAAACCTGCAAAGCAACAAAGACCCAGCACAGCCAAAAATAAAGAAAGAAAGAAAGATAATAGTACCATTTGATTTCTGGCTAAAATTTCTCAAAAACAGTTTAAGATCGAAGTAAGAAATCTCTTTGCTTTTTGGATAGATTGGCTCCCTACTGATACTTATTGGTTTGGCTGAAAGCCTACTTTATTTTTATTTATTTATTTTTGTACATGGAGGTACAATTATTATTTGCTGAGGTTGAGGAAACTCAGCCACAGAGAAATTAAACAACTTGCCTGAGATTAGACAAGTTGGAGGCTGACTCCAGGGCCCATGTGTTTAACCCTCTGCTGGATACCTCATTGGTGGTCATTGATGGATATTGTGAGAGATGCCTGGCACACAGCACAGCTTTTAATGACCAGAAACTCACTGCCTATGAGGGAGGCAGCAACAAGCACTTTCAGCACAATGAGCCCACTGCTTGCTGGACCTCATCCTCAAAGTACTACAAAGATGTTCTTCATAGATTTGTGGATTTGTATGTATCTCTGGATACACAAAGGTGATGGACTGTGGGGGCCACAGTGGAACTAGGGCAAAAAGATAGTTAGGAGATTCTAGTAATACTCCAGGCAAGAGATGATGGTTTCTAGAACTAGGGTAGAGACAAGGAGTTGGAAAGAATTTGCTATGGTTGAGAGATAATTAGAGGGTCAAATGGTCAGGGCTTGTGAAATGACTGATTCAAATTCAGAATCCTTGGTGGAAGCTTCCAGTTAATCAAGCCTTAAGTCCTGTGCTCAAGTTTGGGCAGCTAAGTGAAGGGAGGATGCATTTCCAGTTACCTCCAGCTTCAGAAGCAGGACACAAGGCACTACCTCCCTCCAAGGACTTATACATCAGGAATATCAGAAAGAAAGGAATTCAGATGCTGAGCAGCCAAAAAGAAGACAAATGTCTACTTAAGAATGACAAGGGAGGGTCTAAGAGCGATGGTTCTCTGACCTGAGCAAACAAAGGGTAGTGGTGCCAGGTACTGAGAGAGGGAATCCAGGAGGAGAAGTAGGATTAGGAGACAGAGGATGAAAAACATTTGCTGTTAGGCATGATGAGTTTGAGACCTATGGAATATCCCATTTGAATCAAGTCCTTCACTCATTTTGGTCAATCCATGGTAACTAGGAGAAAAGAAAACGTCCCAACGAGACTCAGTGAAATCTGGGCTCTGGATATTTCACCAGATTTGTCTCATACCATTCTCTGTCGTGCTTGATAGACTCCAGCCACATCAGGCTTTCCTTAATTCTCTTAAATATATCATGCCACTGTCTGCCTTAAGATTCTGGCTCAATCCACTTCCTCTGCCTGGAATGCTTTTTTTATTTCCCTTAGCCTAGTTCAAGGTATTCATTCTTTCGACTTCAGGGCAGATGTCATTTCCTCAGGGAAGACTTTTCTAAATTTCAAATAAGATGTTGTCTTAGCACTTTCTACTTACTTCTCCCACAAAGTTTAAAATGACACATTTGTATGCTTTTGAAATTTAAATTCATCATACATACTTCGCAAGGACAAGACCAAATAAGATTTGTCACTA
This sequence comes from Ovis aries, assembly GCF_016772045.2. Lineage (NCBI taxonomy): Eukaryota > Metazoa > Chordata > Mammalia > Artiodactyla > Bovidae > Ovis > Ovis aries. The sequence continues at coordinate 54,446,841 of NC_056060.1, forward strand.
CTATAACCCAGATGCCTAGCCAGGCAATTAGATACTTATTAAGGAATGAGGGAACTAGAGGCTGAACTAATGACCAAAAGAATGAATGTCTAGGTTTGGGGAAGGAAGAGTTAGCCCAAAGACACTGATTTAGGGCCATCAACACAAAAATGACAACTCAAGCCAATGGAACATGAAATCACTCAACAAAAAACAAGCAACAAAAGGACGAAAGCAGTATTATTAACTATTAACTGATATGCATTTCTTAATGTGATCCATGACTCATCTTGTATTAACTAAAGATTTGATCAAAGAATTTATATTTTCACCAAGTGCTTCCAAGTGATCCTTATGTATTCTAAAATCTGAGAAACCTTAACTTTAAGATTCAGCAGAGAGATACTCTTGACACAGCTCCAAAAGTTTGTATTGCAGACTAGGTGTTCTCAAGTCCAGAAGAAAGAAGCATAAGGGTATATAAATAGCTAAGGGTATGCTGTGTGTACAGGGCATCAGAACAGGATTCAGAAGTCCTGGAGTTGATCCTTGGTCCCATCACTTGCCAGTTTTACAACCTACATAACTACTAGTAATGAACTTGAGGGAACAGATACTTGAAGAGGTTGGCTATCTCACTGATGTTTTATGAGAGTTAAATCTGTGAGAGTTAATTCTTAAAAAAAAAAAAAGTTGTTTTATGTGTTTAGAAACTGCAAAGAGAATGTTGATCAACTTGGGAATCATCCTATTGATCTTCCTCAGATAGTAAAATACGACCCTGTTAACACTGAGTGAATTCACATCTTCTGTGTATGTGCATGCCCATAACAGTGTATATGTCTTTAACTGTAATCACTAAAGAACAGAAATAGAAAATGAAAGCCATGGACTTTCCACAAGACATCATTAAGCATCAGAAAAGGCATTAAGGAAAGGCGAAGCTTAACCTACATCTCTGGGAAGTAAGATCATATTCAACCTGTCATTTCTTATTGCCACTATTACTTGCAACCAACAAGTTTATCACGAGTTTCACAGAAATGATACTTGGATAATCATCTTGCCTGAAATAATGTCATGTAAAATGGGAGAACAGTCTGATAGCTTGAGTGCTCGCTTATGATTTGGGAGAACAGCTGGTAATTGCAGATCTGCTGACAAATCCATGCTGTCAGGTAAATCAACATTTTGCCAGCTCACATCTCCATCTTATAAAGTTGAATAGCAATACTTAATTTCTGAAATCTTAAACTCAGCAGCAGTGAGTAAGCACATAGAATCTGGAAAAGAAATGCTAACTCTAAATCCTGGTTCTTGTACTTCTTAGTTTCTTTTTTTCTCCTCTCCTTAGGTAAATTTATCGCTGTTTCTTATCTATAAAATGGAGATAATAGCAGTATCCATCTCATAGGATTATCGTGAGGATTATATGACTTAATATAGTGTAAAATATGTAGAAAAGTGTCTGGCACATAACAAAGCACTCAGTAAATGTTATCTATTATCAAGCTACTTATCTTACAGGGTTCTTAAGAAAATTAATGTATGTGTTTGCGTGTGCCAACACTACAATAAAAAATACCCACATAAACATCAAGTTTAATACTTGGAGATTAGTTCTATCCTTTTTAAAGTAGTAATGATGGTTGAATTGGAGAAGAAGTAAGGGATAAATTGGGGCAGTGAAGATGGCTGGAGGGAGTAGAGAAAGACATTTATTTTAAGTAACACTGCTCAAAGTATCCTTGGGATTGACTACAGAGTCATATCATAGTTGTTAGAATCTGCTGAATATTATTCATTTTTATCCTCTAAGGGTTTCTTTTATTTTGGAAGTAGCTGAGACCCAGATTGATGAATGAGATAGTTAACAAGATTCCATAAAACGATTTCCTTTTAAAAAGAATAAGAAAATGCATTCCATAGGTTGGAATAAACCATGGTGAAGAAGACTATTAATGCATTTAGTTACTTCTGGTCTTGTAGTCTATGAAGGCAACTTAAGCTATTAATAATACCTTATCATGGAGACCAGTTTTATTTGGGGTCAGGGTAACCCAGAAACCTGAAACTCAGCATCAGGTCACTCTGCCTGCAAATTGGGCTCAGTCCTTGGATGCCAGGGGAACAATCAAGCTATTTTTTTAACCTGTATTAGAGACTCATTACTGACTACAGACTCAGGTTCAGATATTTGGGTCACTCTCTAGATAACCAATCTAGTATATCAATCCCTCTGGGATTTGCTTTCCTCTGAATAGTTCCTATTCTGGGATGTTCAGATCCTTTCCTAATCCCTAAAAAAGTAACAAAGGCTCAATCAAAAAAATGCCTTCCTGGGGAAAATTTTTGCCCACCTCACGTCCCCAGTTCTCTCTGTTCTCTGCTGCTCTCTACCTCCCCAACTGATGCCCAGAGTTAGACTCTAGGTGCCTTAGTAGTCACTTGTAGTCTGAGGTATATTTTCCAAGTAGGAGATTTTCTCCTAATGCATTGGGCTTTCGTTCTTCACTTCCTCCTGAGATTTATCCCAGAGCCTGAGTTACCCCAGTGGGTATATCTAGTCAGATCCCAGGACTTCAAACTCTAACCTAATCAATAACAATTGACTAGGCCATACTTCCCTGTGTCTTACACCGGACTCCAGAGTTTCTTTATTTTATCCCGCACTCCACAGAAAAGTCTCACATGATTCACAGTTTCTATAGAAGCTCTCTATTTGAACTTGCAAAAAGTATATGAACAATGACATTAGCAAAAAAAAAACAAAAAACCTATCTATCTGAGATTTTGGCATAATACCCTTCCTTGAATTCCTGGAGTTTGAAATCTATACTGCAGTCTCTGAAGCAATATTCTTAGTATAATCTGGAAATCATCATCTTTCATCATCAGTTAATATTTCCTTGGAGAATGTGTTGTATTTTTAGTTTCCCTACAAAGACAAATGTTATAGGAATACAGTTTGAAGTCATTAATAATTATAAATAAACAAAATCTTTGAACCCTAGAAATTCATTGTTCCTGTTAAAAGCTGACCTTTGTGTATCCTTGTGAATTTCTTCTCTACCTCCTATAAAATGCTTTTATTCCTCAAGAACTCTGATTACTGGCACTCCTTCATTTCTAATAAACTCTTTTAATGTGAGAAGTGTCACCCTTCCAGATTTTCTAAACTTTTAAGAATATGACGCTATCTCATCCCAAACTATTATCACTCACTTTGTGTTAACAGAGATCAATATTTACTACAGCAGCCAACACAAAACTGGCTGATCTTAAAAGCACAACTTATTCGTATGCTTAAGAATATAAGCTAGTTCCTTCATGAAAAGACTCACCCACACCTGCAATGGGATGTCATGGAAAGAGGATCAGATGCTGAATTCTGAATACATCAATTTCCATCAATCCTCTTATTAGCTACGTAGCCTCAGACCTGCCTTTGCCTCTTTAAGACTCAGTCACCTCATTTGCAAAGTGGGGCTAACACTATACAACAAAGATTAAATATGTACTTAAAGATTCTAGAGGTGAATAGAATTGGAAGGTGTTATGCATGTGTTGATTCTGTTCCTATCTCCTGGTTCCAAACCACATCAGAATAATAGCTTTGGGTCTACTTGGAACTATCTTCTTGTACACACCAGCATTACCTGTCTCTCCACTCAAGTGATTTATAAACACATGTGTTCTTTTGAGCACCAATCCTATCTCCTAGAAAAATTACTCCCTTGGGCATTTTGGGCTTTCTGTCTAGCAAGAAGCAGAGATGCTAGCTGTTTCCACTGCCTGTAAGGATCCTTGGCCCCTTCACTCCTCACATAGATCATAGCCTGTCTCAGAAACCAAGACAATCACTTGATGTTTTAGGTAATTATCAAGTATTTGGAAGCAAACAATACTAAACCAAAACTGTATTGCTATGCACTGATTTTAAATAGAACTTTCTACAAACAGGCTGTCTTCTGTTATTACTAGTACTGTTACACTTGCCTTGAAGAAGAATGTTTACATTTGAAGGACTATATATATATTGCTTCTCTATATTTTAATGTGTAGAAATTACCAAAACCTCCTCATAAGCATAATAACCTGCTACACTGGAGAATTATAAATAATTCTTCATTTTAAGCAAATTATTCACACATTTTCTTAGACTGATTCTATCTCTTCCAATTAGAAAAGAGATGAAACAATCCTACGTGGGCAGGTATAATATTTGCTACCCAGTACTTATAGCAGCACTCTTCAATTGTGCTATGATGCTCACTTGCATCAGAGAACATGCTAAAAAGGCAGACTTCAGAGCTCCTGAGCTGGACTCTCCACAGCGGAGGCCCAGAGATGTTCAAAAGTTTAAGAAGTACCTCTTGATAGATGAACTTGGACCAACAAACCTCCAAAGCTTAGTTGAAATATTAAACCTGGAATTTAAGTAAATTCAGGTAAGTTTTTAGAGATGTATAAGTCAACATTATCATAGAAAGAAAGATGTGATTAACTGAGCCAAAGGTGACAAGAGTCAAGTTTTCACTCTCCATCACATTCTCCCCTTTGTCCTATGTTAAAATATATCTAATTTTAAGTCTTTTTAGTAGAAAGAAAGAAATTTAAAGTTTATCTGAATTCTAAGAATTCTCCACAGAACTAGAGAGGAGTCTAGAATTTATTTATCTAGTCCACAAATATATATTTATTTGTGGACTAGATAAATATGCCAGATACTGCGGCAGGCTCTGGCATTACGGTAGCAATGGAAAGGGCAATTCAGTCATGGACTTTACAATTCTGTCTAGCAGCAGCCTCTTCCAGAAACTACAGGCAGCCTGGAAATGACATTTCAAAACAAAACATTTGTTACTATTCTCCTTGAAAAACTGACTTCAAACTGACTTTAGAATCTAATTCCTGATAAAGTGTACTCAGACTTTAGAACATCATCCTTCAAACATCTGTTGTACAGTATTTTGGGGGGCTCTACAAGCCTTGGTTTATAAGATGAACCATGCATTTGGACTAGAAAAACTGAGAATGAACTATTTCACTATAAAACCTCAGTGCTTTTCATAGTATTTCTATTTTCTTGTGAAAATCCTTTAGTTGGAATGAGCCCTGCCTGTGGCCAAGGTTACCTCCATCTTTCATCACGTCTCTCCTCCTTAAAACATGAACAAAACAATCTTTGAGGTGAGTAAGCATATGGCTGCTCTCAAAAAAAACAAATTAACCATCTATTTAATTCTGTATTCACCATCTTACTACCTGTATGACACTGAACGAGTTATGTAAGCTTTCCACATCTCAGTTTCCTCACCTGTAAAATAAGATAATAATGGAATCAAATTTATAGTGATGCTGTAAGAGACAAAGGAATAAAAAGATAGATAAACCGCTGGGGAAATGCCTGGTATATAACAGTGCTCAATTATAAGGTTGCATCTCTAATCATACTTCTGAACCCCTAGGAAATAAAGGCACAGTTTAGCAATTAAAGGCCGCAGTTTGGATTTGGACTTTACTTAAAAGCTCATGTATTTTATTCAGTATCCTGCTTCCTTTGACGTAGCCATTCGTCCAACATATTCAGTGCCATCTTTGTATAAAGCACTGGTCTAAGCACAGTGCAAATGAGAGGATGAAAAGACAAGACTTCTGACCCTCAGATTACAGCTTAGAAGAGAACATAAGGAACACAGATAAATGTCATTATAAAGGTGGACACCAGAGCTCCAAGAAATAGGTATAGGGAAATTCAGAGGAGATATTAATTAATTCCAGTTTATGGGTGGTGAAAGGCTAAGGGGAGGGGATCAGATATTCACCATCATGGTGTGTTTCAGACCAGTTACACACATAGAGTCCAGCAGCAAGGGAAGAATATGGCCTCGTGGAGGTTCTGGCTACACATAGACTATAATCTCTCTCCTGATTGGCTGGCTGTTCAAAGTTAAGATTCTCATATAAACTGGCATCAAACATCCATGTACACTGGGGTCTTTAAAAAGTCCCTCTTTACCAGGACCTTGAAGATAAAAGTTGAAATTATTGATTCAAATTCATAAGCCAACAGTTCCATCAAGCTCTGTCAGGAGAACCACCTCCCACACTGTTTACAGCAAGAGATCTAAGTTCCAACCTTGCCAGGTCAGTAATGGAGAGAAGACAGCACTGCTACCTAATGGTGACTGCATCGTCATGAAGAGAAAAATATGCTGGCTTCTGCCCAAAGCCCAGTAAGCAGATGGCCATGGGCACAGAAGCCATCATGACGATTGGCACCTCATTGGGATGCTCTGAACTGGGAAGGGGCCTGAAAAATGCCCTCTCTTGGCTGCTCTTCCTCATGAGGCATATTGGTGTCACAGGAGGGGGACAACTGCCTGACTGCTGCCAAAGAGAGAAGAGATGGCCTTTAAAATCTAGGCTACTGCAACCTCCTGGGTAGTCAATCTGGTGCCTTTCAAGCCATCAGAGAGCATCTTAAAGATGTATGTATGATTTCCTGTAGGATAAATGATATCCAACAGATTCCATTCAAAGTTGGCTCATAGGACAATAAGCCAAGTTCCAAGATGGTAGAGTGGTTTGAGTCCTCTGGAGTCAGTGAGTCAGGTATGACACACCTGGTGTGTTAGGTATGTGGCACCCAATTGTTTTTCCTATCTTAGGATTCCGAAGTGGGTGCTGTGTGAATAACCAAATGAATTCATGTTTTCTGAGGATAAGTACCATTGAAAGACTAGGATTTTAGCTATGTAAATAGTCATATTGCTAATTTGGGATTTTTTTATGAGTTGATGAAGATCCACTTTCTTTTTTGAAACATATAGTTTCATTGTATTTATAATATTGCCTAACATTTGGATACCTTAACCAATTGGCATGAAAACACTCATGTGTTGCACCACAACAAACATACACACTTACACACTCTGCTTATTCTTAATATACTTTTGAGTAGATCTCTCTGAATCCATAGTAAGTAACATATGATGTCAAAAGCCTGACCTGTATTTCAGGCTTTGAATTATGAACTGAGTTTCAGTAATAAGAATATCTAATATTAAAAGTCACTCCAAAATAAAAATATTCCAGTATGCATTACATTTACATAAAATTTTGACTACTGCCATTTCAAATCAATTTAAAAAATAGTTGAGAATGCTTCCCTTTAAAAATAACAACCAAAAAACACAGCCAATGTACCCAAGATGCCCTTGACTTATGTTTTTTTAAAAAATTACATAAGATATGCTGTTTTATATGAACAGAATTTTAGAGCAGAGAACCCTAATAGTTATTTCAATTGTTTTAGGGTCTAAATTAGTTTAATCATGAAGGTATCTGTTTAGTCAATGACCCACCATGTCAGCCAGAACATGACCACTTTGAAGTAGCATCTGATCACAGAAAATAAAGCCATAATCAGCTACCAGATAAATAAATTATATTCTTTTATAATGGCAAGTAATGTTCGATCATATGAATATATAACTTTATGAAGTATTATGTGGAGTATTTTAAAGATGACATTTCAATATTCAAAGAAACCATTAACAGTATATGATCAATTAAAGCTGAGATTATATCAAACTATCCTAAAAATATAAAGAGATAAGCATGCAAATAAAGTGAATGTTAAGGGACTGAGATAAAGTTTGGTTGAAAAATTAAAAGTCAACAAAACTTTTACTTATATGCAGCTACTTTTCAAAAGTATGAGATCCAAAATTGTTCCCCTAGGAGGTCAAGGAAAATTATTAGGTAAGGTACTGTTTTCATTTCCGTAATGGTCAAGAGACTTCTACTCCACTCTTTAGGAGGAAGATACTTGTCTCTATCCCCTTACGGACTCCTTCAAAAGAATGTCTTGGGACCATTCAGGCACAGCCTAGGACTTTAATGTCCTCCCTTAGCTGCATCAGTAGGTAGTGAATGAAGCTGTGGTCCTCCATAGTGCAGGATGGGGTTGGCTGTGCAGACCTAGTTCTTCCTGCTGGCATGCTCCAAAGTACCAAATTGATGGGGAAAGGAGTGGTAAATCTATGAATCTATCTTTCTTAATTCTTTTAAGATTAAGTTTTTCTTTCTCCCAACCCCTATACAGAACCAAAATGTAGACCCCAGGCTGCTCTTTGATTTCACCCACCCTTCCTTTGATACCTGATGCCATTAAGTTGGAAATATGAAGGGTGTTTTTTGACTAATCCTAGCACAGAAATCGTGATCCATGGAGTATAGTGCTTATTTTAGTACGACCTGTTTGAAAGCACCTTGATTTTAAACTGTCAAGCCCAGCTTGTTGGGGGAGCCAAGTAAAATAAGGTTCTTCTCAGAATAAACATGCAAATTCCTTGAAACGAAATTCCTTCTCCCAAGAGTAAACACAGAACATGTTCTAAAGAACACAACCCAGTGAGCTCATAACATAGCGGTTAAACATAAATACCTCCAGCCAGGATCTTCTCTTCCAGTTCTGCCATTTGCTTCTTATAGGCTTTCAAAGCTGCTTCTTTGAAAGAGGGGCGAATCCTCTTTGGCTTTGTGACTTCCACTGGTTGTTCAGGGATGTTTTGGTTTTCATCTTCTTTCATTTCCATTTCAGTCGGTGCTTCATTTAAGGGTTCCAATGCCCTTTCACTAACCACATCATCTGCCTGTCCATCATAACCCTCATCTTGTGGGGTTTCATAAGGGGTTTCATATGAAGGGTGATCATACTCCAGCATTTGTTCATCTGTTTCAGTAACACTAGTCCTGTTTTCTAGCTTAGCAAGGACTTGTTCCATTACTTCAACATAATCTGTTTCATTATCAGCCACTGGTTCACTATAGTCCTCTTCATCCTCTGCTTTGTAATAATAAGGTTCTGTGTAGACGTCAGAGTCAAGGGTTGTACTCGATTCATTTGCAGTTGATTGGGATAATGTCCGAAATCTCCCCATTAAGGAAGAGCCACTGTCCTCATACCCACTGAGACTCTGTGTGCTTTTGTTCCATACCACTTCCAAGGCTGACTTAGCTCTCTGTAGTGTAGATCCAAATTTTGGGAAGCTGAAAGCCTTATCGGAAAGGTCAATGCTTAATCGACTATGCCAAGATTTGGGTGGGGCATCCTCTGAATCATCACTTTGCAATTCACTTTGACTTCGATACATCATGGACAACTGGTTTTGGTTTTGGTACAGCTCATAAGAATTAGGTTCCTGATAAGAATTATACTGGCCAACCCATTGTCCCTGTGGCTCATTATCCAGCCCAGGGCATGGAGATGAGTTGTCATCTTGGGTTAAATCATAGCTCTCAGAGTCATCCTGAAGGTCACTGTGGCCCTTTCCCAAGTCTTCTAGGTCTTTATGGTAAACATCAAGTTGTTGATCAGATAGACTGTTTGTGTCATAGTCAAAAGCTTCCTGGGTAGATGAATCTAAACCTAAATCGGCTCCTTGCTCTTCTTGATTCCATTCTTTCCATGGAGAAAGATCTTCATGTAAAGAGAGCTGAGAATCACTGTAGTGGCTCCGGTCTCCAGATGCACACACCATGCCATTACTCACTCCACTGTCCACGGTTTCTGTGTTCTCAATTTCACTCTGCACTTGGACACCCTGAGGAGCCCCATTCAAACCCTGATCCTGAGGGCTGTCATACATGGTAGGGGTGCCCTCCTGTTTCCTCTGCCAAAGTTCCCGGTCTGAAGAAGACAGGAGGGAGCTTCCATTAGTTCTAGTGAAAAACTGATTTTCTGAAAAATCCTCTGAATAAGATTGACACAATTTGGAAAAATCAGATTCAGAACGGCTAAGTTTAGCAGTGAAAAAATCACTCTGTGAGTGCCAGAGAGGTGTCACATCTGCATAACAGGTTGTGGTTTGTTTGGCCAAGTTATCCGATTCTGGCAAATGTGAAGACATTTTATCATATTCTGATTTATTTGCAATTTTGCTGCTACTAGCAGTTTTATTCTTGGCTCTAGCATTGTGTGATTTTGAACTTGACTTGGAAGCACTTCCTTTTGTTGGAAACTCTGACTTGGAAAGCACAGCATAACTGTTTCTATTGAGGTCAGATGCCAGCTCTCCATCACTGTCATCAGGAGAGTGCCAACTGTTTTTCTTAAGTCTGGGCTCTGGAGTAGACAGCTTTATGTCCATGCTCTCATATGTCTGGGAGGATGGTAGCCCTCTTTCTTTTCTTTCTTTGATGTCATGAGTAAGAATATCTGTTGAGATTCCGATGCCTGTTCCTTTGAGTTTATAGGATTTTTTTAAGACTAAATCCCTTTGCTGAGGGGTTTCAAAGTACACAAGGATGGGTCGAGGCTTTGCATTGGGGCAATCCCTTTGGTGTCCTATCCTCTGAGCAAAGTCAATTTTAATAGCATTTGGTGCGTCGGAAAAACCCATTTTATCTATTAGAATTTGGTACACCACACTTTCAATATATTCAAATCTTTCCTCGGGCACATTTAAAAATCTCAGGCTTGCCTTGCTTCCCACATGACCTAAGTGTTTGATATAATCATGGATGTCTCTAGTTTCCCGCCGAGACTGGACGAATCCTGTCCGCAGCTGCTCAATTTCATTTTGCACAACCTCCACGCTGCTGGAGATCTCATCAATGGAATGCTTGAGGGCATTGACATGCCCTCGGAGTTCAGAAAGTTCTGTTTCGATCTGACTTATTCCCTGAAGTTCCTTAAAGATCATTTCCATGACATCCTGCGTCTGGCTAATGCAGACAGAGGAACTGAATCCAGGCTCCAGGGCGTTGGTCTTTGGGTTTCGGGCAGTTCTGTCCAAAGATTTGCTTCTGATTCCCCAGGTTTTCTTCACTGTGCTCAACTCTGAATCCGAGGAGACACACTCTTGACTCTTTTTCCATTTCCTCAGTTTGCGTAAAGCTCCTAGCTTTAAGCTGTGCAGAGTGCGTTCCCCGTCGGAACTCCCCTCCGAGGGTGCCAGGCTGCTGGAGCTCTTCCTGTTGCGTCTGACGGGCATCGTGCGTGTTGACTGCGCCTGGTTTTCTGTACTGCTCCTTAGTTCACTGAGTGATTCTGAGTAGGAACTCTCAATGGAAGATAACTCCTGAAGGAGCTCCTCATGATCACTGTTGGTTACATGAATATTCTTCTGGAGGCCATTGGCAATAGCTACTCGGTAACTGAATGTGGGGGAGAGAGAAAATTCTTTGTTAGCCTCCTCTTCTTCAGTGGATAAGTTGCGAGTAGATGAACACTTTGCAAGCTTCTTTACTCTGCTTTTCAAGGTGTTAGAAAATTTGGGGGTTTTGGTCTGGCCAGCAACAGGAAGGTCTTGATCTTTTTTTGGCTGATTCTCTTTTTTTTTGGTTGTATTTCCCAGTTTCTTTGTAAACATTCCTTTGCAAAGCTTATGGATGTAAGGTAAAATCAGGCTCTTGAAAAGATTAGCCACCATGGAGAGCAATTAGTGCAAGCTTTTCTGTCCCAGGGAAGTAAATAATGTATCAGGATGGAACTCTGTAAATCCAAGGCCAGCATCACTGTTCAGATGTTCTGTGAATCAGTGAAAATAGCAGGAAGGGCCGCTGTGGCTGCCACAGTGTCACTGTCCTGGGAAAACCAGAAGCCAGGCTCCGTTTATGAAAGACATTCATTCTATCTTGGAGGAGGGGTTTCATGAGTCTCTTTCATTTCCATGTCACTTCAGGCAGTTCCTGAAAAAAGGAATTGCAAAGTGAATATCAGAATTCGATCCTAGATTTAGCCCATGGCTAACAGCTTTTAAACTATTCAAGATACACAGTGTGTGAAAAATTTCAGAGGGGACACAGAAATATCTGAATTTCAACACACACTTTTAAAACAACTAGGTAAGGAAAGCAGAACCGATAACTGTGTTTAAATTATCCTTTCCTTTTCCTAAATCACTTATGGGTAGACACAGTTAAAATATTAGCAAAGGTAATAGTAATTATTTAGAAAAGTTTGTATAAGATGACAGGCAAATTTTAATAACTATTATATATTCACTATATGAGCTTATCATTTCCACTTTATATCCTTTCCTAAAATTACATTTACTTATACAAATATTACATTTCAATTTAAATATATTTGCCCCCACCTCAAACATTTAAAATTCACTGAATTAATTATTCATGTATGTAAGATTTTTTTCTTATACAAATAGTCTTACTTTTCTAGGTATTCCATGATTGATAATTTCTTAAATAACTATTAAAGAAATCCAAGTAAGAAAATATTTCATAGGATGATGTAAATACCAAGAGAAAATGCATCCTGTATAGACATCATATTTGTCAGTGGAGTATCATGAATGGAAAAAAATAGACAATTATATAATATGTAGGCATATAATAACAACAAAAACACAATAGGAAAACCTTATATTTGAAAATAAGGATAATACATCTAAGTTCTTAGAGAATGTGGCTTGGAAAAGCAAAGCCACCCTAACCAACCAGTGCAGACTTGTGGCAGGTGGCAGGAAACCCATCCCTAGGGTTAAGATCATAACTGAAGATAGAGTGCCAAATCACAAAAAGAGATTGTACCACAAATAAAACATGTCTAATAATAAAAAATTGGTTGGATATATAATCCATCCTATGATTTTGTGTTTTATAATGTAAATGACCACATACCTAGGTCATATTTGTGATAGTTAGCTTCTTGAAGATGACGACAGTTTACATTAATTTTGCTGGTTCACCAGCACTGTGCCTTGTATGTAATAGGTATTCACATATAATTTTGTTGACTTGAACTATTTCATCACTGAAATATATCACAGAATAATAGTAATGACCAAAAATCTTTGTTGATATCAAACTATGGATTTGAGTAGATAAATGTTCTAATTCTTTAAAGAATACATCATAAACTGCACACTGTTTTAGGAGCCTAATGGCTCTTTATCAGCTCCCTCCATTTGGAAATCTGCCAATTTCACTTCACTAGGATTCTGCAGGGACTTGGGGAATACATTCTCTGGGCAGGAGCCAAGTTTCATAAGAGACAGGGCACTGCAATGTAAGAAGGAAGCAAAAAGATGGAAGAGAGAGACTCTAAATCCATGTCTTCTGGACTTCATAAACAGTCAAAGTCAATTTTGCTTGTCTGAAACAATTTGTCATTCATTCAGAATTACATGCCAGGACCTGTTTTCTACTAATAAAAATGTCAAGAAATTAATTTCTGAATTCGATTCAAAAAACATTTATTGTACCCCTATGCAACCTCTCCTGTGGGAACAAAAAAAGACATATTGGAAAGTTAAGTAGCAGTAGAGTCGATAAATTATTTTAAAGCCAACTTCAGTAAAATAAATTGTTCTACTAATCACTCTGCTGAAGATCCTGGGTTTCCCAAACCTTGAAACAAATACCTGATTTTTGTTTAGATGAAAGCAGCAATTTTGTCAATGCCTCTAATATTTTCATGAAATTGTGTTTAGACTTCCTGACCTGTGTTACTAGTTCAGAGCTATTGTTCTAGACAATAATGGTTGGAACAATTTTGAACAGGAAAATGTAACCTGCAATGATGCCCTGCTTCAAAATGCAAACCTGAGGGTTTGTGGACACAGTTACACAGATGAACTCTCTTGTTCTGTATTCTAACCACATGGAATAACTTGTTGTTCACTACAGGCTCTACTCGCTTTCACACTTCAATAACTTTTCTGTTGTCTCGACCTAGAATATCATTCATGTCTAGCCCTCCTTGTCTGTAAAAATTGTGTTTCAGCTTTAGAATCATTTGTTCAGTGAAGACTTCACTGACCACCCACACCGAGCTTGTCTCTCTCTCTGCCACACGCTCCCGCAAGCCAGTGCATAAGCAATACATATTCTTCCCTACTGTACTCTCATTCCTGCTTCCATCCCCTGGACTATGTCCTATTTAATGATAAGAATATGACTTGTCCAGTTTCAAATATCCTGAACCCAGCATACATAAAAACATTCAATAGTTATTGAAGAATTGGTCCAAAAGGTACAATGTTTTAGCCATGCGAGTTGAATAAGCCCTGAAGACCTACTGTACATCACAGTGCCTTTAGTTAATAATACAGCATACCCAAAATTTTGCTAAGAGGGTAGATCTTGTTTTCATAACACAATCTTGGTGATGGTTTCACAGAGGCATACTTACCTCCAAACTCACAGAAAGTTAGAAATTAACCTGCATTTCAGTCACTTATTAAACATCATCAGCTGGTTGTCCAAATATAAACTCCATCCAACACCTAGTCATTTTCTTGAATGATTAGTCTCAATTTAATATCATATCCTAATTATTGACTTCCCCAAGACATATACCCAGGAATCACTCTAGATTCAATATGATCCTATTTCCATACCCTATACATGTTCACTCACGCCACTAGTGACGCCTCAGTGCTGAACTCCACAATTTCTCATCTGGACTACTACGATTGTATCCTATATGGTCTTCCTAACTCTAAGTTGGCTCTCCTCTCAAATCAATCTTTCTTAAAACTAATACATTTAAAAGATATAAATCCTTCCACTTAAATCACTGTCTCAGTAGTTTCATGTCCTGTCACTTCCAGAGCACGTCTGCCTAAGACACACTGAAATAGTAACAGTTCTGTGATCGTTGTATTGTTGCCTCACCAATGTGCCTTTGTCCATGCTGTTCCTTTTGGCTTCATTTCTTTCCCATCGCCTCTATCCCTACATCTTATTCATGAATGTCTCTAAGGCAACTAAACATCTTAGATCCAGCAGGGATTAGCATTACCTTGTTTGACCTCCTTTAGACTCCACCACTTCCTCCTCTGTGCTCCCACAATGCTTTGAATGCACATTTGTTATGGTAATTCTTAGAATATAACAGCTATTTGTGTGAAATATTTATGTGTCTATATATAAAATGTGATTTGAGGGGGCAGGGGCTGTGATTTATTTAACTTTAAATATTCAAATTGCTTGATATATATTAGACTTACAATATTTGTTGGGCAAATAAATATGTACATGCACAAATGAATGAATGAACAAGTAACAAGCCCATAAATTTGAAGATGGATTATAAAGACTCCAAGAAGCCTGAACTAGCTAAACTTGGCCTTAAATGATCTAGATAAAGAAAATCAGCATATGCAGAAGGTAGGTATCACAAACATTCACATCATGTTAAAAATGAAGAAGCACTCACCTTGGAGAGAGATGGGAACTAAAGGAGGATGGGTCTGCATGGACAAAATGTGAACAGAATGTGGAAATCTCTGAAACTTGGGTGCAGAAGCTCCATTTGATGAGGGGGCACTAATGGTTTTTGGTTTTCAGCACAGCTTCTGGATGAGGCATATTATCCATATAAGCATGAGAGAGTCACTTCTATACTGCCTTCACTTGTACATTTTTTCTCCTTTTTTTATTCCATATTATCTTTTATTTTTTATTGGAGTATACTTGCTTTACAATATTGTTAGTTTCTCTAAAATATACACAGTTCATGCAGTGCAATATAAAAAAAAATAAAACAACAAACAACCCAACCAAAAAATGGATGGAAGACTTAAACAGACATTTGTCCAAGGAAGACATACAGATGGCCAAGAGGCACATGAAAAGATGCTCAACATCACTAATTTTAAGAGAAATACAAATCAACACTACAATGAGGTATTACCTCACATCAGAGTAGCCATCATCAAAAAGTCTACAAACAATAATTGCTGGAGAGGACGTGAAGAAAAGGGAACCACTTGTACACTGATTAAACTGGGACAAAAATAGTATCTCCTCATGGGATAATTGTAATGAGTTAGTTAACACATGTAAAGTTCTTAGAAGAGTATCTAAAACAGTGCAGAGCCCAGTACCTATAAGTTACCATTAGAACTAAGAAGTACGTTGAAAAGATGAAAGAAGTATTCACAGAAGATTCATCATGTGGTATCCGTTGTGAAAATTAAGGTAGACAGAAGTGGGAGGCAACCTAGGAATCCTACTCAGTTGGAGGATGACATGAAAAACAAAGAAAGGAAAAAATACCATAAAGAAGCAATTGGAGGGGAAATAGAGAATGCTTTCTACCTACATGGTCCAGAGGCAAATTTCCAATACAGAAATCTTACTTTCCCAGTTACTGGGTTCTCAGTCTCTGTTACAATTTCATTTCAAAGCCATAGCCACCTTAACAAGGTTTGTCCATTGTTGTTTTGTCACTAAGCCACATTTGACACTTTTTGTGACCCCATGGACTGTAACCCGCTAGGCTCCTCTGTCCATGGGATTTCCCAGGCAAGAATACTGGAGTGGGTTGCCATTTCCTTCTCCAGGGGATCTTCTTGACCCAGAAATCCATCTCACATCTCCTGTATTACAGACAGATTCTTTATCACTGGGAAGCCTCTAATGAGGCTGATGAGTCTCAAATCTCACCTGCAGAACTTCCTTCAGGCAAGTGGCCAAGTAGAGAAGGAGGCTAATATTTAATGAGCACCTATTATGTTTTAGAAACTTGTGTTTGTGTGTTAGTTGCTCATTCATGTCCAACTCTTTGAGACCACAAGGACTGTAGTTTACCAGGCTATAGTCTGTCTATGGAATTCTCCAGGTAAGAATACTGGTAGTGGGTTGCTATTCTTTTCTCCAGGGGGCCTTTGCAACCCAGGGATCAAACCTGGGTCTCCTGCATTGCAGGCAGATTCTTTACCATCTGAGCTTCCAGGGAAGCCCTCCAGAAACTTGAACTGTCCCAAATAATCCTCAAAGAAACTCTCTAAAGACATTATTATGCCCATTTTAAAGATGAGGAAACAAGAGGTTCAAAGAGATTAAGAGACACAGCCAAAATTACTCAGCTAGTGAGCAGCACCTTGTTATTCTCTCTGTCAATAGCTTCCACCAGAGCTTTATGAAAAACAACTAAGGCAAAAAGATATTTTGGTCTTTAGACCTGAGGTCAATGAAGCTATCAGCTGCATACAAAGTGAATGTTACCAGTGGTAATGGTCACAAGTCCTAAAATGCACCACATACAAACCCACAGATCTACTCTCTTCTCTAAAGTTCTATAAAAAAAAAAATGTTAGTAGCCCAGATTAGGACAAAATCAAAGTCAGTAAAAGATATGTGGGAGGAGAAGGGGTTGAGGAGGGGTGGGGAGACCAGTCTATCATCATATGCATCATATGATACTTAACTACCTGAATTCAAAATCTCATATTTACCCTCCAGTTGTATTACCTTTCGGAGAAGGCAATGGCACCCCACTCCAGTACTCTTTAATTACGTACATGTGTGCCTGCTAAGTCGCTTCAGTCATGTTTGACTCTGTGCAACCCTATACACTGTAGCCTGCCAGATTCTTCTGTCCAAGGCATTCTCCAGGCAAGAATATTAGAGCAGGTTGCCATGCAACCCTCCTGCAGGGGATCTTTCCGGCCCAGTGACTGAACCATGTCTCCTGAGGCTCCTGCATTGGCAGGCAGGTTTCTTACCACTAGCACCACCTGGGAAGCGCTTTCACTATACACTCACACAAGTGGTGCTACTGGGAAAGAACCTGCCTGCCAGTGCAGGAGACATAAGAGATACAGGTTCGACCCCTAGGTCAGAAAAATACCCTGGAGGAGGAAAAGGCAACTTTCTCCAGTATTCTTGCCTGGAGAATCCCCTGGACAGAGGATGCTGGTGGGCTACAGTCCATAGAGTTGCACAGTCAGACACGACTGAAGAGGCTTAGCGTGCATGCACATTATTCTCATTAATGATGTTGGGGGACAGGTGTAAAGTTTTTGGCAGGAAATCTTTGAGAGAGATTAAAATGCTAGACTATCTTATGAGACACTTTAGTAATAATATTTATTACTTTTACTATGTGCCAAGCACTGTGTATATAATTTTCTAAAATTTACCTCACTTCATTTTAATCCCATAATAATTGGGTAAAATTAGTATTATTATTTTCCAGAAAAGGAAGCTGAGCTTTAGAGTTTTCAAGGAAACCTGACTCAGTACATGCAATTAATAAGCAACACAGACTTGACTCCAGGCCTCAGATTTGGACTGAGAATGTATCAACTCCACACTGAATATTAGGGTCTGATGGGGATTAAAATATTTTTGCCAGTGTGTTAACAAGTCCATTTTGTAAAAAAACTATTTAGCATGACCTCAACAGTAGGTATCCTTGTGGGCTAAAAGAGCTAATGAACCTTTGAACAGTCAGCAATTTATTGCTAAATCATTACCAAAATTAAGTTAAAGTCTTTTCAGATCAATAAACAATTCTAAGTTCCTTATCAAATGCAATAAAATAGGTGACCTGGTTATCTGAATGCTAACTTGCAAGGGAGAGAAGAGAAAGAGGATGATCTGAGACAGAGGCCCTACCAGGTTGCCTCCCCAAGTTCTGCCCTTTCTATTTCAGCATGACTCCTCTCTCAGTCCCTGACTCTGAACTGAATCCCCACCTTTGGCCTAGGAACCTCATGGCTTGCCAGTTGAGTTTCTGATACTATCTGCTTAATCCCTGCTACCAGCCCAATAGGGAAATCTCTTCACTGCTCCTTTGTTGGCATTGATTTTGTGTTAAGCACACAGGACCCTGTTAGGATGATCATTAATCCCGCACCAGAAGAGAGCAAGAAAGCCTCTGTTTCTCATTACAGCACCTCAACAGTAAATATCCTGTACTGTCTGATTGCTGGTTTAAACGACATTTTCCAAGAATAACTCAAAGAGAAATATATGAACACAGTTCACCAAATATCTGTTCAACAGTAAATTCTTAGCGATTTGAAAACCAGCTGGCTGGAAGTTACTTCCTATGAGGTGGGAAGGAAGATGGGCTGTTGCAGAGACAGAGAAAAACCTAACCACGTGCAGGGGCAGGTCATCAGAGCCAGAAGGCCCAGTGGAAAGTAGCTCTGACCTATGTGCTGACCACACAGCTCGATGAGCAGGACCCTTAAAGCACGGCAAAGTAACAAGCCAGGGTAGGTGGCGGTGGAAGGGAAAGCTAGTCACACCGTTAGCCACAAGGAGCTGATGGGAGGGAACAGCAGTGTAGCTGGCACAAGGCAGGTGATAAGAAAATAAAAAGATTAGGCTTTAAAAAGGCTCCCTTAGAATGTCTTTATTGGATTTACACCTGTCTTATGTATCTTTCATTTTTGTTGTTTTTGTTAATTTTTTAATTGGCTTGTAGTTGCCTTACAATGTTGTGTTAGTTTCTGCTGCACAATGAAGTGAATCAGCTATACATACATCCCCTCCCTCCTGGACTTCCCTGCTCCCTATCTCACTCATCTAGGTCACCATAGAGCACTAAGCTGGGCTTCCTGCGCCAAAGAAGTCATACAGCTGACCAGGAGGCACATGAAAAGATGCTCAACATAACTAATCATTCAGTTCAGTTCGGTTACTCAGGCATGTCAGACTCTCCGCGACCCCATGAATCACAGCACGCCAGACCACCCTGTCCATCCCCAACTCCCAGAGTTCATTCAAACTCACATCCATCGAGTCAGTGATGCCATCCAGCCATCTCATCCTCTGTTGTCCCCTCTTCCTCCTGCCCCCAATCCCTCCCAGCATCAGAGTCATTTCCAATGAGTCAACTCTTCACATGAGGTGGCCAAAGTACTGGAGTTTCAGCTTCAGCATCAGCCCTTCCAAGGAACACCAAGGACTGATCTTTAGGATGGACTGGTTGGATCTCCTTGAAGTCCAAGGGACTCTCAAGAGTCTTCTCCAACACCACAGCTCAAAAGCATCAATTCTCTGGCGCTCAGCCTTCTTCACAGTCCAACTCTCACATCCATATATGACCACTGGAAAACCATAGCCTTGACTAGACGGACCTTTGTTGGCAAAGTAATGTCTCTGCTTTTAAATATGCTATCTAGGTTGGTCATAACTTTCCTTCCAAGGAGTAGGCATCTTTTAATTTCATGGCTGCAGTCACCATCTGCAGTGATTTTGGAGCCCCCCAAAATAAAGTCTGACACTGTTTCCACTGTTTCCTCATTTATTTCCCATGAAGCGATGGGGCCAGATGCCATGATCTTAGTTTTCTGAATGTTGAGGTTTTTTTAATATAAATTTATTTATTTTAATTGGAGGCCAATTACAATATTGTATTGGTTTTGCCATACATCAACATGAATCTGCCACAGGTAGAGTTTTAAGCCAGCTTTTCCACTCTCCTCTTTCACTTTCATTAAGAGGCTTTTTAGTTCCTCTTCACTTTCTGCCATAAGGGTGGTGTCATCTGCATATCTGAGGTTATTGATATTTCTCCCAGCAATCCTGATTCCAGTTTGCGCTTCTTCCAGCCCAGCGTTTCTCATGATGTACTCTGCATATAAGTTAAATAAGCAGGGTGACAATATACAGCCTTGACGTACTCCTTTTCCTATTTGGAACCAGTCTGTTGTTCCATGTCCAGTTCTAACTGTTGCTTAGAGAAATGCAGATCCAAATGATAAAGAAGCAACACTTCACACCAGTCAGAATGGCCATCAAAAAATCTACAAACAATAAATGCTGGAGAGGGTGTGGGAAAAAGGGAACTTTTGCACTGTTGGTAGGAATGGATTAATAAATTGATATAGCCACTATGGAGAACAATATGGAGATGCCTTAAAAAGCTAAAATTAGAACCATCTTATGTATCTTTGTTATGTGAGGGAATAAAATAATTTTGTATATATATATATATATGTAACTTATACTCACATGTCTGACTATGACAATGAAAATTGCTGAAACACAATAATGCATGTGAAATGATGTCCCTGAGAACTATTCATTCTTGTGTCTTATATTAAGATACAAATATATATAGAAAATGTTTTCAACAAAAATGAGCAAACTAGAAAGTGATTAAGAGGTTTATCTGAAGCTAATAAATCATTTTTAATAAACAGAAAGACCCATTTCTCTAAGGATGAATGCCAAATGATTCATATCCTCTTTATTCTAGCTAATAAGGTATTTTGTGAGGTTTTTTTTTAAGCAAACAATAGCCCATCTACAATTTTTTACTCACCTCCATTGCTGCTACTTTGCTTTCAGTTCAGTTCAATCGCTCAGTCATGTCCGACTCTTTGCGACCCCATGAATCACAGCACGCCAGGCCTCCCTGTCCATCACCACCTCCCGGAGTTCACTCAGACTCACATCCATCGAGTCAGTGATGTCATCCAGCCATCTCATCCTCTGTCGTCCCCTTCTCCTCCTGCCCCCAATCCCTCCCAGCATCAGAGTCTTTTCCAATCAGTCAACTCTTCGCATGAGGTGGCCAAAGTACTGGAGTTTCAGCTTCAGCATCATTCCTTCCAAAGAAATCCCAGGGCTGATCTCCTTCACAATGGACTGGTTGGATCTCCTTGCAGTCCAAGGGACT
Organism: Ovis aries; assembly: GCF_016772045.2. Classification (NCBI taxonomy): domain Eukaryota; kingdom Metazoa; phylum Chordata; class Mammalia; order Artiodactyla; family Bovidae; genus Ovis; species Ovis aries. Next base: position 54,468,223 of record NC_056060.1, read on the forward strand.
CTCAAGAGTCTTCTCCAACACCACAGTTCAAAAGCATCAATTCTTCGGCGCTCAGCCTTCTTCACAGTCCAACTCTCACATCCATACATGACCACAGGAAAAACCATAGCCTTGACTAGACGGACCTTAGTCGGCAAAGTAATGTCTCTGCTTTTGAATATACTGTCTAGGTTGGTCATAACTTTTCTTCCAAGGAGTAAGCATCTTTTAACTTCATGGCTGCAGTCACTTTGGTTTAGAAGTCCACAATGACATCTAGTACCAATCATTCTATAAGCAGTTTGGAATCTACGAAATACTTTTGTGTGTATCAACTCATAATCTTCTTGATGACCTTGTGAGGATATTATCCACAGTGTATGGGTATGGATAGTTAGTCTCATAGATGCCAAAGTATTGCCTGCATCTCTAGACTCCAAACTTGGTCCCTTCACTATAAAAATGTACATTCTCCTTACTCCAGACATTTAATATTATGATAGCTTACAGGCCTCCTAAAGTAATATCATCTACCACTCCAAACCATCCCTTGAACTAATTTCTGTTTTATCTTCCTTAAATATAGGTTTCCCTCTTATTCTCTGGGTACAGATTATTTCGTATCCTCTACTCCAGGCCTCTTCATGGTGCCATAGATACACTAGTTTATTCCTCCATTGTCTCTCTCTTTTTAAAATTTTTACTGGAGTATAGTTGCTGTATAATGTTGTGTTAGTTTCTGCAATACAGCAAAGTGAAATCAGCTTTATGCATACATATAGCCCCTGTTTTTTGATTTCCTTCCCCTTTGGGTGACCACAGAGAATTGAGAAGAGTTCCCTGTGCTATACACTTGGTTCTCAGCCAGCTATTTTATAACATAGTAACAATCGTGTATGTTTGTCAATCTCAATCTCTCAGTTCATCACACCTCCCCCCTTTAGTATCCCTTATGTTTGTTCTCTACATCTGTGTCTCTAGTTTTGCTTTGTAAGTAAGATCTTCTGTATTATTCTGGTCCTCCAGCTAACCTGGCCTTAATCATTTGAAAGACAAATGAACTAATTATTTTCATAATAGTTTTTTTTAATCTCCTCTTTTTCATATATTCTGAATCATGATCTTTAGTCTTTCATTATTCTTCTAAAGTATTTATCAAATACCTCTTGTACATGTTTTTTCCATTTTCAAAATCCTTATTAAATGCCATATTCTGTCAACTCCTTTGTAGAGATTACTACATTGATGTTTGTTTATAATATCTGCAGTGGGTACTGTTATTGATCCCCATTCTACAGATGAAGAAACTGAGAACCCAAGTAACTGGCCCAAGGACACACAGCTGGGAAATGACACAGGTAGAAATGCAATCCACACTGACTGGCTTCAGAGTCCTTTCTCATAAAACACTAAGATCTACTTCCCATGAGAACCAACCCTAAGGAAAAAAGTGGTCACCTATGTAATACATTTGAAGAACTCTTGCCTCAAGAAGCTATGTTACTTTTATTTTAGATTTGGTCCTTGTTGAAATGCAAATCTCACCAAGGGGCTCTTAAGTTTTAAGGCATGTAAGTCACTTTGTGTCTTGGTGTAAAAGGTTTATGAATACATTCCTCAAGAGCAGGAGGGAAAAGCAGAGAGCACACGTGAGATTGGGGAGAATTTCCCATCAAAGGAGACAAGTAGCAGAAAAGGGCAGATATGAGCCACTAGGCAGCCTTGAATAAGCCTGGCCCACTGACTGTCTTGGCCATGGTCTGGCCCTGTTCTCAGCTACAGAATTCTCCTCTGGAGAGTAAGTCTTTGCAACTTTTTTTTTTTTTTTCTAGTCTTCGTAACTTCTGCCCACTGATGTGGACAGCAGGCAGAGCACAGATGCACGGGCTACAGATGAGCAACTTAGAATGATGTCATTCCAGAGACATATCGCTTTAGTTTACCTGGATTATATCCTCTGATTCCACCACCACCTCTTTTCTTCCCCCAACTAAAGCAGAGATAGAAACTCAATGAATATAACTGATCAAAGCCGAGCCTCTTTGGTTGAATTAAAGAAGCAGTGCTGGAGGCTCACTTTCCCTGCCGCTTCCACACTAGCTACCGCCCGTACAGACCCTCTACAGGCACAGGGCTTGGGGAGTACAGTTCAAACAGCGCTAATCCTCAAACTGTGCACAACATGAAATGAAAACATGACAGGGTCAAAACCCTTGCCTGAGTTCAAACAGCAGAGCTGGAACAAAAATACAGGTCTCCTGCCCCAGCTTCATTGCTGTTCCTGCCTGTGCTGCACTGCCTTCTTCTAAGGCAATCCATCCAAGGATTTGGCATCTTCCTACCATGGCAACATTCTCAGAAGCAGCAATCCAAATCCATCTTTAAGGGATTTGACTTTGACCTTGATTCTCTATGGTCAACATCAGTAATTTTCTGGAGCTAGAAAGTCTTTTGATATTAAGAGAGCTTTCTGTAAGAAAATCTTATGAGCACTTTCATCATGTACTGGAATTCTTACTAGACACATAAGCTGTATAAAGGAAGGTCACTGAGAAAAAACACCATCCTGGAGCAAAAGTTGCCACTAATTCTAATGTTTCCCATGTCTCTGTCCTACTAGGTTGCTTGGAGACACATTACCAGCCTACTGACCTGTGATAAGGCAGGAGCCCAAGTCCCTGTGAGAACAAATTACATGTCCCTACCTGAGCTTCCCAAGCACTTTTTTGCTGTTTTCATCCTAATAGAAAATGATTACTCTGTCTTCAATATTTTAAAATAATTAATCCTTAAATCCTCATAAGGTAAAATATTATTCTTATTCTAAAAACAGGCTTCCCTGGCAGTTCAATCAGTAAAGAATCTTCCTGCAATGCAGGAGACCTGGGTTTAATCCCTAGGTTGGGAAGATCTCCTGGAGGAGGACATGCAACCCACTCCAATGTTCTTGCCTAGAGAATCCCCATGGACAGAGGAGCCTGGCATGCTGCAGTCCATGGAGTAGCAAAGAGTCGGACACAACAGAGCAACTAAGCACACATATTCTAAAAAGAAGAAAACTGAGACTCAGAGACCCTACATAAGTTACTTATGACTTACTCAAGTGATGGGAGTAGAATTTAAATATTAGTGTGGCTCCCAAACCATACACAGCACACTGTTCACATAAGATGACCACAGTTCTATCAGGGAGCACTTCCATCTTTGGTGAATAGAAGGCATATTCCAGTTGGTGCCCAGCTGAGCTCCAACATATACTATTTGTTACATTAGGGGAGGGGCATGGGATGGAGGCTTAAGCCAGACCAGATGGTCTACTGTGAATCCTGGCTCTCTGTATACAGGGAGCAAACTGCTTAACCTCTCTGTTCCTAAGTTTCCTTGTCTGACAAATGAGATAATAACAGTACCAACTCCTTCATATTGCTGTAAGGATTAAATAAGAGATCATGAGAGGAGTGCCTGGAACCACAGAAGTACTCAAAAATGTTAGCTATTATTTATGTTTTTAATAAATAACAATAAGCTTGTGATCTGATCAGATCTTTCTTCTATTCCTACACCCTTCCTGACTATAAGACAAAAAAGAGAGTCCTAACGTAACACAGCTCCTCTTCTGCATCCATTTAGACTAGAGAAAACTGCCGAATGTTTTTCAAGAGAGAGTAAGAATCATACCAATTCTGAGGCCTTGTGAGGAAGATAAAAATGTGTAGTGTTATATATAGTTTAAAATTATTTCTTTTAAAATGTTACATACTCTAAAGGAGTGGATAAGAACTTATAATAATAATTTTATTATATTTTATTGATTTTAAGACAAACATATTTTAACATTTCTGAAATTGGGATTGGGACCACAGAGATTTCACATTCCTTGCATATAAACCAGGAATTATACTATCTATGTCCTAGGGGTGTTTGCAAGATGTGTGAGATGATGCGATAATGAGAGTGAACACATCTGTCACATTCCTTGGTGGGACATAGTGTCTGGTTTCATTAATATCCACTTTCTTGCTTATCATTCCCTCCCTTACTCCAACAAAATGTTCTTTAAGCCAAAACTCATGAAGCCAGCCAGAGTTTCTTAAATTCCCTACTTGGCAAGTTGGATTCTAGGTCCAGGTCAAGCAGTAATAGTCTGCAGAAGTCTCTCTGATGACCCAGGTAGGAATTAATGTGCCCCTTCATCTGTGTCATGGGCTCACATGAACACCACTGATACACTACACTACACTGTGTTACATGTATTATTGCAATAGCATGAAGTAATACAAGCTCTCATTTTTGCATCTATCTTCTCTAATGGAATATATCAGGGTACCCAATATTTAATAGTTGTTTAATTTTTATTGGGAATAAAAGCAATAAAAAATGTACCAATATTTTATGAACTATTACTAATCTGTTCAACCATAAACAGAATTTGACCTAAATGTTAGTAGGGTGGCAGGGAAACGGATTTATCCTGTTCTTAATACAAATTTAATACCCTCCTGGCTGAAGTAATTGTTACACATTCTAAAAAAGCAAGGTTCAAATTTATTAGATATTATTGTATTTCTACAAGAGTTGCATATACAATTAAATATTTCAGCCACAAATATCCCTCATGCTAAAATTACATTGAATATATCTATAACAAGAAATTATGAGTATTGCTGGCAAATTGGTACATTGATTAGATGTCCACATGTCTAATTAATGAAATCTAAATAGCTCTTCACCTTGGGTGTCTCACTAAAAACATCTGTTAACAAAGTATTCTCTATAGATGATTAGATACTTGCTAGCTTATTTTGCTCATTTTATTGCTTTTGATCTATAATGGCAAAAGCATATCCTTAAAAGCAACACAAAGGGTTAGTAATCAGTGATGATTTCAGACTGATTTCTAACTGGTCAATGTGTGCGCGCCTGCGTGCTAAGTTGCTTCAGTTGTGTCCAACTCTTTGTGACACTATGAACTATAGCCCACCAGGTTCCTCTGTCCATGGGATTCTCCAGGCAAGTAAGCTGGCCAATAGGTGTAAGGGAATGTGTTCTATAACATTAAATATCAGGAAATGCAAATTAAAAACCAAAAATGAGATACCATTTCATACAGATGAGAATGGATAAAATTTTAAAAGACTGGTTACATACCAAATTCAAGAGAAGATGAAAAGTAACTAGAATTTTTATGCATTAAAGAAGATGATGTTAAAGAATATAATCACTTTAAGAACTATCTGGTAGTTTCTGGCAGACTTAAACCGACACTTACACTAAGGTCCAGCAATTACATTCCTAAGTATTTATGCAGGACAAATTAAGATATATTTTTTCAAACTAACTTGTATAAGAATTTCTGTGCAGCCTTATTAATAATGACAAAAAGGTGGGAAAATATCCATCAGGAGGAGAAAGTATATACAAATTACAGTATATTGAAACAGTGGAGCACTAAACAACAATAAAAAATGAACCACTATTACATACGAATCTTAAAACATGACGAGCAAGGAAGGCAGACGCAAAAGAGTAAATGCTCTCTGATTCCATTCATATTAAGTTCAAAGCAAGACTAATCTATGACAACATAAATCTGAAAACTTGTTGCCTATGAAGCATGGGAATTGACTTGAAAGTGACATAATAAAACTTCTGGGCTGATGGAAATGTTCTGTATCTTACTTGGGATAGTATGTATGTTCATTTTTTTTGTATGTGTGTGTGTTTTGTTGCTCATTCATGTCTGACCCTTTGCAGCCCCATAGACTGTAGCCCGCCAGTCTCCTCTGCCATGGAACTTTCCGGGCAAGAATACTGGAACAGGTTGCCATTTCCTTCTCCAGGGGATCTTCCCACCCAAGGATTGAACATGTGTCTCCTGCATCTCCTGCATTGCAGGCAGATTCTATACCACTGTACTACTAGCGCCACCTGGGAAGTCCAAATTATAAACCTGAAATCTATGTATTTTACTGCTTACAAATCTCATTCTAGGAAAAAATATAGCAGGTACTTTGATGATGGAAATTACACTTGAGAGTCAATTTCCTGGAATGGCGAAAACCTATTTAATTGATTTTAGTATGAAAATTAGCATTTTTTTAGTTGCCCCAGTTAGAGTGTGCAATGCTGGAAAAGGCAGTTGGGCTGCGTACTCAAAGCCATAAATGTATAAACAGAAAGACACCCTGTTTAGGGAAGAAAAGGTTCTTAGACATCCAGTCTCATCACAAAGGCCAGACCTCGATTCTCATCTGCTTAGAAATCTAGCAGACACAGAACGCCTCCTTGACTGAAGGCAGGCTGAAGTTATCCACAGGTTTAATGTCACCCAATTAGAACAACTACAGTAAGTATTCAGAGAGAGATTTATTTCAGCGTTGTATTTTCACTGCACATCTTGTGAATATGAGAATGTCTTCTTTCCAAAGGTCACATCTCCTCCTGTGCTCCTGATTGCATCATCTCTCACCACCTCTAGAATCATGCTCCAGCAATTACCTCTTCCCTGGCTTCTATCTTAATTCTCTTTCTCTCTACTGGGTTTATTCAACCTAAGCAATAAGCATGTTTATATCCTACCCGATTGTAAATAAAAAAAACAAAAGAGACTTCAGCTTTCCTTCAGTGTTGTTACCTCCTCAAGCTACTGCACCTTCCACCTAACTCAGAGGAGTCCTGATCTTTACTTCCCTATGAATCAGTCATCTTCAACCTCTTGCTGTCCCAATTTCAGCCTCAGAACTCTATTAAAATTTCTCTTTAATTGGGCACATTTGTACCAAATGTTAATATTCCCTAACCTATCTGCTGCATCTGAAACCAATAACCACTCAGCTTTTCTTTCATCATTCTCTACACCTCCATGACAACACAGCCTCTCTCCGGACATGGTTATTTCGGCCAGAGTGGTTACATGATGGAAACTGGGCCAATTAGTTTTTATATCTTGGGAACCGGGAGTTGGAACATGGAGATTTTGTCAGATCCTTTCAGGCATTTCAACAAGAAAGTGACAATGTTGTGACCTGAGGAATCAACTTTTGATCTTTGGGAAAACTAAGCAGTGAAAACATACTTTCAGAAGAAGAAAAGCCTGAACACAGGGTGTCAAAAGCAGAAATAACAGACCACAGGGCCACAGAAGAAGCAGATCCTGTTTCTGATTACTCTCTAGGCCTGGGTCTGTGGCCACAATGAGTTTTGTCTAAGGGATGATGAGACACCAGCAGAGGGGCAAGTGTCAGTGTTCTTGCTCACAAAGAGGCCCTAACAAGGTCCTTTGCTGGCTTCTCATCCTCTTTTCAGATTTCTTTTATTCCCTTTTCTCTAACTTTCTCTAACCAAATCAGTATGTCTGCACTTAGCTTCTCATCTTTGCATTAATTCCTATTTGCTAATTCCATTCAGTTTGGTCTGAATAACTATTAACATCTCCCATTCAGTATTTGAATTTAGTAGTCAATATATTCAAATTTGTATTCATTCATGAAATACAAAGTTCTTTAAATTTCTCATACAATACTAATTAGCAAAACCAACATTCTCTTAGATATATGAACTAGAACTCTAGGTTCATCTTTAATCCCTCTATTTAATTGCTCCAAACTTCTACCTGGTTCTAAATTTCATGGTCCTAAACTTGACTGTTTCTCTCATTTGCCAGGCCGCCTTTCATTCCAGGACTTAACTGCCTTGGTTCAGGCCCTCATGCATATTCACTTGAGGTCATTACCTTTTTTAGAAAACAAAAATCCACAAAAAATTAAACATTTCCATAGAGGTAGTAAAATTTCTCTTCACTGTACTCTACACATTATAGAACATATATAAACATATGTTTGCATAATCCTCACCACAGACTTTTGCACTTAACTACTGATAAGACTTCTCAGCTGTTCCTCTCACCTCACTGATTATACACAACTCTAGATGTGTCCTTATTCCGTAGTAAAACTGAGAATTTAAAATTTTAATGAATGCTGTCCAATGTGCCAACAGACCAAAACTTAGATGCTTACATAATTAATATCCTCCCTCCCTTCCCCTTTGAGAGTGTTAGGTCCAGTGCAATTCTCCTCATTCAGTGGAACTTGATTTGATTTTAACTCTTGGGTGAAAGTCAATTATTTATGCTTTAGAACATGGAAGCAAAATGGGTGTGGCACTTAAGTTAAAATTAGTGTCTCATAAATAGAGCTGAAATTTCATTCTTTTTCTAGATCACAGGGTACTTTTAAAGTAAATCTATAAAGAAATTATTTTAAACTACCTAAGAGCAAGACATCTTTCAACTTTTTCGGCAAAAATAGAGCACATCCCATATAAGGATTGGCAATATATGGTCCCAATAAAGGATTTAACGTAAGTTCAGTTCTTTAAAAGTGTCTTATATTTTGTATTATGGAATACTAAATTATACATGGAAAGTCTCTTTAGTTTAAAATTAAAACATGCTTAGCATCAGCCAGCTCTTACCTCAAAGACCATCTGGGAATAAATCATCGCCCAAGAAGCAGTTGGTGACTTGAACTATGGCAAGCCTAGGTGCTGGTGGAATTGAAATGAGAAAATAGGAAGAAATTACAAAGGAAATATGAAACTTCTTTTGTATCTCAAATAACCACAGACATAACAATACACAATGCCTCTCCAAATTCACGTTTCCAAAAGCCCCTGCTCACAAATGATGGTCAGCCTTCCTCCCTCCCATCAAATTACACTAAGATTCAGTCTCTGGTTGTATTCTGTGTTTATCTGGCCCCCTAACTCGGTCTGGACCCTTCACTTAGGACTTGAAAACAGCCAGAAAGAAAATTAGAGAGACAATCTTTGACACCCAGGAACCACAATCTGCTAATTTTTAATACATTTAAAAATATTATCTAAAATAATTTAAATAAAATTAGTAGTGAGAAAGCCTTCTGAGTAAAATTCTGTGTCATAGAAGAAAGAAGGACATAGAAGGGGTTTCCTAGAGTGCTTACATGGCCTTGATATTAAAATCAAAGTAACTGCGACCATAACATTTGCATTCCAACCTCCCATCCAAGTCCTCTCTCAGCATTAAAGGAAAGATTCTGTATGGCATAGTTGTGGTGTGCCACACAAACACCCGCTCCAAGACAAAGTCACTCATTCATGCAACTGACAAAGGCAGATAGCTGAGTCACTCTCTGAGAATGGCGGAGGCCAAGGGGTTATTCTCCCTTCTCTGGGTCAGCCCACATACAATAACTCATTGATGGGGGTTCCCAAATGCCTAGCCCTCTTGCTTTAACACACTAGTATCAGAGGCCTAGGATTGGCTAAGGTTCTGTTGCAAATACATTATGGCTCAGCCTCTTCCAAAAGAAGCTCTGCACGTATATCTCTGTTTCATAATGTGTTTCCCATAAAACTTGACTTAAGAAAGTTGTTATCAAGGGAGCACGGAGGAAGTGACTCTAAAATGAGATCTTTTATCTAAATCCTCTCTGTTGGACTGGCAATGAGGACCTAATCATTGATGCCATGTCAAAAATTGATGGCCTGTGGTATACTGTAACAGAACAATTGTTAACACATTCACTTTTAGTGGGGGACCTGATGCTGGGAGGGATTGGGGGCAGGAGAAGAAGGGGACGACAGAGGATGAGATGGCTGGATGGCATTACTGACTCGATGGACACGAGTTTGAGTGAACTCTGGGAGTTGGTGATGGACAAGGAGGCCTGGCGTGCTGCGATTCATGGGGTAGCAAAGAGTCGGACACGACTGACCAACTGAACTGAACTGAATGTGTGAATACCAGTGGAAGGGAAAGAACTGGCAAGTACTACATTGAGGTATTAGAAGTTGAGAGAGGAAGTGATTAGTGCCATGGAATGGAATAGCTACTGAAGCCTCTTAATGCAATGGAGAAAGACATTGAAAGGCTTAAAGTGACGCCACCAATTTAAAACTAAAGGTAACAACAGAAGACATCTATGTCATTAGATAAAGAAATTCTCACCTCTTGCAGCAAATGCAGAAAAAATTGAGCATCAGACCCAGGAATTGATCATAAGTGTGGCAGAGCTCCAGAGAAGGTTGAACTCTCAATTTAGACAGGTTGGCTATGCCAAGATGGGGGCCTTAACTGGGAAAGAAAATGGGACTGTGAGTCATGTGAAAAAAAATGGGACTGGGGACATCTGGGTTAATTCACTGGAAACTCTTCAATCCTCAGATTTCCCTGAATCCTCTGACAAGAAGTGGCTCTCCCCTGTAGGTAGCTAGTGCTCCACTCTTGCTTGAAAACTTGCAAGAAAATGTGTGCACCCTCCAACAAGACCTACTGAAAATATTCTCATGGACCCCCCAGACCAATATCTAGGAAAAGAAACAACATAAGCCAGCTAAACGAAAGAGGCTGTAAAGGGAGGGAAAAGACTATGTGTTGAAGGAACTGAAGAACCTCAGCAACATGCATGCACCAACTGGAGCATATAGGAACTGACAGAGTACTTATGAACTGGCTTCTGTGAGTACTAGATCGACATGGATGTATCTAAAGTTAGATAGGAAAGACTTGATTGCTATTGAAGCAGTCTTCCTTAGTGCACGGACAGTTTGTCTACTGTGTGGGTATCTCAACATGTGAGTATTCCATGAAAATGGACTGTTGGTACACCATCTCACTCAATATAGCACTGAAAGACATCAGAGAGGGAAAAATCTTTCCAATGGGTAGAATTTGGGGTAGGTTACCTGATCATTCACTTTGCATGCAAAGAGAAGTGGCCCATGGTAAAAATATACGTGGACTCATGAGCAGTGGTGAACCACTTGCCAAATTTCTCAGGAGCCTGCAAGAAGAAAAATTAGAACACTGGGGTCAAAGAGACCATAGAGGAGAAATATGGATGGTTTAAAAGAAAGAGTTCAAAGTGTGAAATAACTGTGTGTTGCATGTTAAGTTCCACCAGATAGTATGCACCATGGAAGTAGCAATGAATAACCAAGCAAACAATGATGATCGGTTGTGGCTGAAATAGAGATTATGTATGAATTCAACAGCCTGGGCTCCTATTGATCAAGGCTGAGCTGGGTACAGCTGCTGCTGAATGCCCAACACACCAGCAACAGAGATCAATGCTGAGAACCTAATAACAACATCTTTCAAGAGGATCGACTAGCCACTTGGTAGCAATTGATTACACTGAACCTCTACTCTGGAAAGGGCACTGCTTCAGTTTAACTGGAATCAACACAACTCCAGATATAAATGTGCCTTTTCCACACACATAATTTCATCTTAGACCAAGGGCATTACCTTACAGTAGTGTTTGTGCAGCAGCAGGGTCCTCACCAAGGATTCTGTTGTTCCATGACATACCATATCCAAACCCAGAAACTTCCAGATTAATAATTTTAATAATAAGAGCCTTTGAAAACACATTTGAAATGCCAACTTAGAAATGATACCCTGATGGGATGGGATGCCGTACTGCAGAATGTAGTATACATTCTAAATCCATGACCATCACACGGTATTGTGTCCCCAGTAGATAGAACACAGTGGTCTGGAAACCAAGGCGCATCCTGCTTATTACCTCTCTCAATGTCCCAGATGGAACATCTGTACTTTGCATCCCCACAACTTTAGCTTTTCCTGCTTACAGAGTATCTGACTCCCAGGGGGGCACTGCTACTACTGGGACACAGTGACGAAATAAGCCTTAAGATATGGTTTCCATTCCATCTCTTAAACCTATGGCAGGAAGAACTGACTCTGATCATGAGGAGAACGTAGGGCTGAAATTGCACTATGTGGACAAGGAGGAACACATCTGGCACCCATAAGCGACTGAGGAAAATCTTCACAACTACCTGCCAGATTTGATGGTGAATGGATAAGAATGGCAAAATGACTGAGATCTCAGGTCACTCAGGGATGTAATCTGGGTCACTGCAGGAGGCAAGCCAGCTAGACCAGGAGAAGTGCTAGCCATCAGGTAGGAGATATATCAAATGCTACATATAGGAGGAAGGTGAAATGTTGTGGTCTTGAGAGCAGTTGCAATCACAAGGGCTCCAGCTCATTCCAATAACTTTCATCATATATGTTTCCCCAGGAAAAGAGATCAGCAAGCTCTCCCAGGTGGTGAACTTGACAAATGAAGCAAGAGTGTTTGAGCGGCTCACAGGGCAGACTATAACGTATGTCAGAGTGTGATGACTTCAGGATCAAGGAACAAATCCAGAGTCAAGCCCTGGAATGGCCCTTAGTTCCTGGACTGACACAGACATCAGTTCACAGATTTCCACATTGTCCCAGAATATGCCCTAGTTTTGATCTTCAGGTTAAGTGACTCCAGGTCTACAAACTATATTATCTTTATTGTCACAATATGATATCATATGTAGCACAGACAGGTAACAGGTAGCAAATATCAATAATAGTATTGCAGTTGCCATTTTATATTTGCTTGCTCTGTTCTAGGCATTATGTTGAGTATTTTTAAAAGTACCATGCTAAATCATCGAAACAATTTTCTAAAAATATATTAACTATTCCCACTATACAGAGGAGAAAACCATGGCCTGGCACAATTCAGCATCCTGCCTACCACCACAAGGCTAAAAAGTGGTAGTGCCTACATTTGAGTACAAAATATGAAATGCCAAAGCTTTCACGTTGCAACCTGTTGTTATATAGATAACTGGAAAATATAAAAAGTACATACTTATGTTAGGGAAAACATAATTTGAATTTAAACTGTCTATTTAAATATACTACTGAATACACTAAATACAAATGCAATAAATATTCTACTGAAAAGTCCCTGTAATGAGATATTGTATAGAATTTAAGGAATTAATTCTTGATGGATCTTTATTAGAAATTGCATCTCCAAGGCAGATTCTTCAAGTCCCAGCTGTGTCCAAATATGGCACACTATTCTAAATCAAATATTTCCTGTTAGCTGATGAAGTTCTCAGTCAGTTGGTCTGAGCCTTGGAACTGAGGGGCATAGAAAAGCCTAGCCCGACGTATACAAAGCTTGTGAAGTGTACATATTCAGTTACCAGCTACTTGGCCTCATCTTTGTTTACATTTTCTGCTGCATTTTCTCAAGGCTTCCTTCAAGTACTCAATTACTCAGGTCTTACCTGACCCAGCACAATTTTCAGGAAAGAATCTAATGACTACAGATGTTAATAACTGATGCTATGTAAATGATTTACTTTTCTTAGATATTTGGAAGAATTTTAGACTAACAAAACATCAGCATCCTGGAGTAGAAGGGTAAGGGTTATATTGTTTTCGTTCCTCAAACATAAAACTTCGTGGCCCTGAAATCTTACCAAATAAATAGAAAATAATTTACTACTTCTAACACATCTAGCATTTTTTCCTTTTAAATATTTGTTTACTGGTCATATTCAACTTGAATCATTTACACAATAAAAAGAAAACTATGAACAAAACATAATTTTTGGAAGAGGGTATGAGATAAGAAAGACATGTGCATATATCAATATTGAAAGATTTTTTAAAATAAAAGATTTAAAATTTTATTACATAACACTTAGGTGGGACTCCAATAAATCCTTTATAAACAAATATTGAATATCTCATTGAAGCTAGAGTTCTGTCACCAATTTTTTGGCCAGCAGAAGGCTTGGAAGTCCCTGCCCTCTTGCTCTATATTTAATCTTCCTAATCTTTTGTTGGGTTCTCCTGAAAGCTGTATCATTCTTTATTTATTCTTGGTCTCTCTTTCATGTATGATTCTATGGGTTCATGAAATAATTAGCTGCTTATTTGGGATAATTTAAAACATTCCAAACATATAAGGAAATGAGAAACAAAATAGGTATGCTTTAATAGACAGATGGAAAAAACATTTTTTTTCTAAAGAAAAGAATGGAGGGAAGGCAAGAAGAGGAACTGGGTTAAGGTGAGGAGGTGGAGATACTTCATATTTGTGATGATTTGTTTGCCTTTGGACAAGCTGGTCTGTTCTTCCTTTATGTGTCCTTCCCCAATTAAGCAATCCCTACCTCAAAACCCTGCTTAGGGATAGCAGTCAGAATCACATAAAGAAACGTGAATGTGGTCTTAGACTCCAGCCCAATGTTTCCCCTGATTTCCATATTGTAACAATTCTGGAGATCTCCACCAAAACAGAGGTGCTGGGCTATTGCAGTGTTACATCTTCTTACCTAGGACAGCTCCTTTTAAAAACAGAGGACATATATAGCTTTTATTATGTTGAGGTATGTTCCTTCTATTCCTGCTTTCTAGAGAGTTTTTATCATAAATGGACGTTGAATTTTGTCAAAGGCTTTTTCTGCATCTATTGAGATAATCATCAGTTCAGTTCAGTTCAGTTGCTCAGTCATGTCCGACTCTTTGCGACCCCATGAATCGCAGCATGCCAGGCCTCCCTGTCCATCACCAACTCCTGGAGTTCACTCAGACTCGCGTCCATTGAGTCAGTGATGGCCATCCAGCCATCTCATCCTCTGTCGTCCCCTTCTCCTCCTGCCCCCAATCCCTCCCAGCATCAGTCTTTTCCAATGAGTCAACTCTTCGCATGAGGTGGCCAAAGTACTGGAGTTTCAGCTTTAGCATCATTCCTTCCAAAGAAATCCCAGGGTTGATCTCCTTCAGAATGGACTGGTTGGATCTCCTTGCAGTCCAAGGGACTCTCAAGAGTCTTCTCCAACACCACAATTCAAAAGCATCAATTCTTCAGCACTCAGCCTTCTTCACAGTCCAACTCTCACATCCATACATGACTACTAGAAAAACCATAGCCTTGACTAGATGGATATGGCTTTTATTTTTCAATTTGTTAATGTGGTGAATTACATTGATTTGAGGATATTGAAGAATCTTTGCATCCCTGGAATAATATGATCTTTTTAATGTGTTGCTGGATTCTGATTGCTAGAATTTTGTTAAGGATTTTTGCATCTATGTTCATCAGTGATATCGGCCTGTAGTTTTCTTTTCTTGTGGCATCTTTGTCAGGTTTTGGTATTAGGGTGATGGTGGCCTCATAGAATGAGTTTGGAAGTTTACTTTCCTCTGCAATTTTCTGGAAGAGTTTGAGTAGGATAGGTGTTAGCTCGTCTCGAAATTTTTGGTAGAATTCAGCTGTGAAGCCGTCTAGACCTGGGCTTTTGTTTGCTGGAAGATTTCTGATTACAGTTTCTATTTCTGTGCTTGTGATGAGTCTATTAAGATTGTCTATTTCTTCCTGATTCAGTTTTGGAAAGTTGTACTTTTCTAAGAATTTGTCCATTTCTTCCAAGTTGTCCATTTTATTGGCATATAATTGCTGACTGTAGTTTCTTATGATCCTTTGTATTTCTGTGTTGTCTGTTGTGATCTCTCCATTTTCATTTCTAATTTTATTGATATGATTTTTCTCCCTTTGTTTTTTGATGAGTCTGGCTAATGGTTTGTCAATTTTATTTATCCTTTCAAAGAACCAGCTTTTTGCTTTGTTGATTTTTGCTATGGTCTCTTTTGTTTCTTTTGCATTTATTTCTGCCCTAATGTTTTAAGATTTCTTTCCTTCTACTAACCCTGGGGTTCTCCATTTCTTCCTTTTCTAGCTGCTTTAGGTGTAGAATTAGGTTATTTATTTGACTTTTTTCTTGTTTCTTGAGGTATGCCTATATTGCTATGAACTTTCCCCTTAGCACTGCTTTTATAGTGTCCCACAGGTTTTGGGTTGTTGTGTTTTCATTTTCATTCATTTCTATGCATATTTTGATTTCTTTTTGATTTCTTCTGTGATTTATTGGTTATTCAGAAGCGTGTTGTTCAGCCTCCGTATGTTGGAATTTTTAATAGTTTTTCTCCTGTAATTGAGATCTAATCTTAAGAAAGCTGTGGTACGTATACACAATGGAGTATTACTCAGCCATTAAAAAGAATACATTTGAATCAGTTCTAATGAGGTGGATGAAACTGGAGCTGATTATACAGAGTGAAGTAATCCAGAAAGAAAAACACCAATACAGTATACTAACACATATATATGGAATTTAGAAAGATGGTAATGATAACCCTGTATGCGAGATAGCAAAAGAGACACAGATGTAAAGAACAGACTTTTGGACTCTGTAGGAGAGGGAGAGGGTAGGATGATTTGGGAGAATGGCATTGAAACATGTATACTATCATGTAAGAAACGAATCACTAGTCTAGGTTCGATACAGGATACAGGATGCTTGGGACTGGTGCACTGGGATGACCCAGAGAGATGATATGGGGAGGGAGGTGTGAGAGGGGTTCAGGGTTGGGAACTCATGTACACCTGTGGTGGATTCATGTCAATGTATGGAAAAACCAATACAGTATTGTAAAGTAAAAAAAAAAAAAAAAAAAAAGAGGACACAGCAACCATGCTGTCACTGTTTTAAAAAAAAAAAGTCCAGTTATGTGTCAAAATAAGCAATTTAATACTTAAAAAGCAAGTAAGTCAGTGGATTGATACGTGCTTTACAAAGGTACTTTGCACAGTTTTCCAGAAAACAAAAAGCTAGCTCCCTAGAAAATTTAACATTGATATTAACTTGCAGATAATTTAAAAATCCATATGGTATATAAATTAAGGGACCTCTGAACATAAATAATCCTCCCTGTAGTTTGTATTTGGGTTGTGTTTGTATTCAACAGTTAAAAAAAGAAAAAGAAACAGGTTTTATATTCCATAATAAACAAAGCACAAATCCTATGTTTGCCAAAGAAGAAATCTATAGATTTAATGGCAAAACAGGGGAAGCATGAGGAGTTACAGTTTTAATTCAAGACTACTTCCCTGCCTTGATGTCTTTAGGAATTGTTTAGGCGAATGATTAACTGATTTATTATTTTTTTATTTATATCCATGAATTTCTTACCAGGATATTATTTCAGGCGGAAACCAAGACAGACTATCTAATCTTTCTTTAACAATTAAGCAATACTTGTTAATTGGAATTTGCTGACAGTTTCCCAAGACTGTAATTAAGGTTGCATAACTTTGCCTTCACTGATAAATGCAGACTGAACCAAAATGTGCAGGTGAGATATATCTGATCACAGTTTGGAGAGAAGGTACTTATTCAACAGACTCCAAAATACTGAACAATATGCTGACACTAAAGGAACAGCTCAACTGATCCTCTAATGTTCTATTCTCACCAAGATGATACCTGCCTATATCTTCTCTCTCTAATGAGGCTCTAGGCTTCTTCTTTGAAAGACAATTCTTTGTAACACCAGTTCCAGCGTGGTGCATGGTGCTCTATGCAGATTAAAAACTAAAAGATATATTCAAAAGGAATCTAACTACTTACAAATTTGGAGTCAAAACTTTTAAAAATACAAACAGTGTGAAGATAACAGCACTTTATTCATTCACCAACAAATTTTTATTGAACACTAGCTTTGGTTGTGATCTGCACTGTTTGGGAACACAATGGTGGGCAAAACAAAAACAACCCCTGCCTGCATGCTCAGTGGTGTCTGAGTCCTTGCGATCCCATGGACTTCAGTCCGCCAGGCTTCTCTGTCCATGGGATTCTCCAGGCAAGAATACTAGAGTGGTTTGCCATGCCCTCCTCTGGGGAATCACCCGACCCAGAGATCAAACCCAAGTCTCCTGCACCTGCTGTAATGACACATGAAATGTTTACCACTGAGCCACTAGGACCTCTGTATAATCAGAATTAGTAAATTATTTGTTAATAAGTTGATAATAATAAGTACATTAACAAGGAGGATTAATTAAGCAAGCAATTTTAATAAAAAACAGTATTTTCTATCCAACCTATTTCACCAAAAAGTGATCCTACTCCATGAAATTCAGACCTCCCAACAGCCCTACTCATTACTATATACTCTCTCCCAAGATATTTCTTTACGTCTTTGCTTGAATAGACTGAACTTGCATTTCCTCCTCATCAGACCATTACTGTTGCAATGGGAGTCTTAGAATTCATTCCTTCCATTTGTAGTTTATGCTTAGCCCACATTCACATTCACCTCTTTGGCAGCCTACCCTTAATTCGTTCCCTGTATAATAATTTGTATTTACTTTTCGCTCCCCCAAGAGATGTAAGAGCTTTTGATGGCAGATCCTCTATTTATTCATTTGTACACTCCTTCTGTAGAGCCTACCAAAGTGACCAAAGGCTTCTTAAATAGCAACACAACAGCTTGCTGCCCTCCATTCATGACTTTGTTTTCTCCTCTTGACCTACAACATTCACTGCCTGGAATATTCTCTCTGATCAACTATCACAATCTACGTCATCCCCTCTTTTTGAAATGAGCTACCAAGAAAGAATCTTTTAAGCATTTTCTTTTATTGTTAATAATCTCAAACACAGAAAACTGCTATTTTCATACCCCATCTGAACCCTTTCCATTTACTAGTTCTTTCTTTCCTTTGCAACTAATGTCTGTAAGCATTCTACCAGTTTTGCAGTAAGGATAAAAATGACACCAGCCTTGTCCTCAAGGAGCTCACCAGCCTGTGAAGAGAACGGCACTGGAAATTCAGACCCAACTTGATGGTGAGGGAGAGAGGTGCTGGGAAAGCCAAGTCCTTTGTTCTCTGCACAGGTCACTACATGGTAAAACCACCAAGACACCTCTTGTCTGAAACTGAACTTGCTTCACTTCTGCAAAACCTGGTCACAGCTCTGTAATCAACCCAGAAGGAATTCCCTAGACTACAAGTTTTGTGTAGTTTGTCTAGTTTAAGACAAGGGCAGCAGTTCAAGAGGCAGGATATACACCTCTCAATCAGAGAGGGACAGGAGCTGTCCCCCAGGCAGCCTAAGGCACACAGCAAGAAAAAGAAACATAGACACAGTCACCTTGCTGTCCTGGGATTTCTGAAATGTGTGTTGTGTGGGCATGTTTTAAACCCAAGTTTGGCTTTCTCCTGTTGTCTGCGACACTCCTGCCCCAGCTTTTTCCTGAGTTACCTGCTGAGTCTTCAGGACCCACAGACTAATTTCTTAGTTGTGATCTAAGCAACGTGTAATTAAGAGAAGCCTGCTGGTACTCAGAAATATGAAAAATGTACTGTCTTTCATTCATGGAGTTGATGTTTTATTTTCCCTTCAGGAGGATACTGGCTTTGAATTGCTTTCTTGAGAAAATAGACGGCTTTTGTACAATAATTTTTTTATATCTCTCTTTATGACTGATTGTTTTCCACATGAAGATAATATGTTAAGATCTAGGTCTGTGATCTTGGGACATAACAGTTCCCTTAGTGCTGATAACCAGCCTATAAAGGAATTAAATTATGTTCCAAAGTCATTTTTACTACCTCTCATCAAATAAATAGGATTCTAATTACCCAGATAGTCATCCCTCATCATTGAGACTATGCTATTTAACTAAATAGAAAATGACAATTCATCCAACACATCTAATTGATTTCAAATAATTAAAAAGTATTAAATAAAAATCAATCATGATAAGCATAAATTAATATTTCATAATGTGGAAAGCACTGGGGGAAAACTTGAGTATCTATCATGTCATTTTAATGATATCATTATTGTACAATATTGCAAACATAAGATATATTAATGTGTGAATAGCATTATAACCTATATCTATTATATCTATCCTGATTCTAAAGATATTATCACAAATTAGTTAATTGTTCACTAGTGTTTGGATTCTTGATCAAAAGGAGTTCATAGTATCTTTCCATTAGTTCAAGATAGTTTGGTTTTATCATGCTTTAATATTCACAGACATATAGTAACACATTTTTTGCAAGAAAATATGAACAGGAATTATTTTTTGGTCCATTTTCATTTAGTATTTAACACTACAATAAATCTGTCCTTGAGACATTTTAGATAACTGAGCTGAGAGCCAGAGTTGACAATGAAAACTGAGACAATATGTGGATTAACTGAGAAACAATTTTAAAAATAGGCATCCAGAAATTTTAAGTATTTTCACAAGTACTTTCTTGGTATTCCTATAATTTTTTTTTAAAACCACATCTAGAGTTTTATAATTATAATTACACTTTGAGATTTGAAATTTGTGTTATGTCTTGTGGACTTTTAATATTTTCTGCATTCTAAGAAATATCTTTTCCTTTCTCACAGAGGAAAGCTTTATATTCCAAATTCAAATCAGCAATTAATTGCTTGGGGTGGAGCCTGTACTGCAGACAACTGGAACCAACTATGAGAGAAATTAATCAAGGCTTATGGTGTCAAGCAATAAACCATGTAAAATTCTGAAAGAGATGGGAATACCAGACCATCTGACCTGCCTCTTGAGAAACCTGCATGCAGGTCAGGAAGCAACAGTTAGAACTGGACATGGAACAACAGACTGGTTCCAAAGAGGAAAAGGAGTACGTCAAGGCTGTATATTGTCACCCTGCTTATTTAACTTATATGCAGAATACATCATGAGAAACACTGGGCTGGAAGAAGTACAAGCTGGAATCAAGATTGTCAGGAGAAATATCAATAACCTCAGATATGCAGATGACACCACCCTTATGGCAGAAAGTGAAGAGGAACTAAAAGCCTCTTGATGAAAATGAAAGAGGAGAGTGAAAAAGTTGTCTTAAAACTCAACATTCAGAAAACGAAGATCATGGCATCTGGTCCCATCACTTCATGGGAAATAGATGGGAAACAGTGGAAACAGTGGCTGACTTTATTTTTGGGGGGCTCCAAAATCACTGCAGATGGTGACTGCAGCCATGAAATTAAAACACGCATACTCCTTGGAAGCAAAGTTATGACCAACCTAGACAGCATATTAAAAAGCAGAGACATTACTTTATCAACAATGGCTCATCTTGTCAAGGCTATGGTTTTTCCAGTAGTCATGTATGGATATGAGAGTTGGACTCTAAAGAAAGTCGACCGCTGAAGAATTGATGCCTTTGAACTGTGGTGTTGGAGAAAACTCTTGAGAGTCCCTTGGACTGCAAGGAGATCCAACCAGTCCATCCCAAAGGAGATCAATCCTGAGTGTTCATTGGAAGGGCTGATGTTGAAGCTGAAATTCCAATACTTTGGCCACCTGATGTGAACAACTGACTCATTTGAAAAGACCCTGATGCTGGGAAAGATTGAGGGCAGGAGGAGAAGGGGATGACAGAGGTTGAGATGGTTGAATGGCATCACCAACTTGATGAACATGAGTCTGGGTAAACTCTGGGAGTTGGTGATGGACAGGGAGGCCTGGTATGCTGTGGTCCATGGGTTCACAAGAAGTCGGACACAACTGAGCGACTGAACTAAACTGAACTATGGTGTCAAGTGTCTGAAGAAAAACATAACATAACACCTGGCTTCCCAGGTGGCCCTAGTTTTAAAGAATCTGCCTGCCAATGCAAGAGACTGTAGGTTAAATCCCTGGGTCTGGAAGATCCCATATAGGACAAAATAGCAATGTACCCCAGTATTCTTGCCTGGAGATCCCATGGACTAGACCCTCATGGGCTACAGTCCACAGGGTGGCAAAGAATCAGATATGACTGAGAGACTGAGCATGCATGCAATATAAAAGTTAGTAACTCATGGATTTCTCTCATGGTGCTGCTGCTGCTGCTGCTAAGTCACTTCAGTCGTGTCCAGCTCTGTGTGACCCCATAGACCGCAGCCCACCAGGCTCTGCCATCCTTGGGATTCTCCATGGGCTTCTTCCATATGCCACAAAGCAACTAAGTTCATGTGCCATGACTGCTAGGCTCACACGGCTAATGAGTCTGCAAGCTGCAACTACTGAACCTCATGTTCCTAGAGCCCAAGCATCACAACAAAGAGTAGCCCCAGACTGTCCCAACCTGAGAAAGACCACGTGCAGCAAAAGAGACCCAGTACAACCAAAAAGAAAAAAATAAATAAATGTATATACATATGGGCATACATATATATATATATGCTTATATGTGGGAGACTTGGGTTTGATCTCTGCATTGGAAAGATCTCCTGGAGAAGGGAAGGGAACAGCTACCCACTCCAGTATTCTGGCCTAGAGAATTCCATGGACCGAATAGTCCATGGGGTCACAAAGAGTCAGACACAACTGAACGACTTTCACTTCACTTCACTTCATATATATATTTATATAGGTCATAACTCACAAAGAAAACTTTCAGAGCTAGGCTCAAGTTTTCTCTCCATAGATTCTAAAGTTGGCTATTCTTTGCCCCTCCTAACTGACATCCCTTCCTTTCACCGTCATTATTGAGAAATTTAGAGATTTCAAGATCAACCAAAGAATTCAGTGCAGGTTTTGCTCAGACTCTTCATGTGCTCTTTTTTGGGGTGGAAATTTTTCTCTAACAAATTGTCACAAGTAAAAACAGCTGTCTATAATCAACTATACTGCCTCCCATCTTGGAATAAACAAATGCTCTAAGAATTCCTTCTAGAAAACTAAAAAGGACCATTGGGAATTCTCTGGATTTCTTCACATAATTGTGGCTATTGCTAAATCCAATGGGAGCTGGATGTCATAAAAGCAGAAGCCAGGATGGTAAAGACCAATAACGTGGACACAAATTGGGTGTCCCACTGGCCTAAATAGGAGAGAGGCAGAACACATCCTAGATTATTAACTGAAATTAAAAGGGGAAGATTTAGATCAAGGGATTTTCCACATATATGCATTAATATATGATATTTGTATACATACAGCTGATTCAGTTTACTGTACAGCAGAAACTAACACATAATACACTCCAATTAAAAAAAATGATGAAAGGAAGTGAAGGAGGATATGGGACTTAGAGACAATGAGGAAAGTACTGTGACTAGAAACAGCAAACTGAAAAAGTAGTACTTAGTCCCTGAACCCCTGATTAAGAACAGAAAGACAAACATCATGGGGAGTTGACAAAGACCTATACTATGACATGCTTCTGACCTAGATAAAGTCAGGCAGGCAGCTCCCCTGTTTTTAACTGTTCATCTGCCATCTCTCTTGAAGCTACATGTCTTCTGCCTTTTGGGTCTTGTGCTCATGAGCTGCTAGGATACTAGATCCTGACATTCACCATAGATTTACCGAGTTCCTCCTGAAGTCAGACCTTTGAAAAATGAGAATAAAATAGGGTCAGTGATCATATTCTAATCTCTCTTCTTGTTCTTGGGACTTTTTTACAGTGTTAGACTCTTCATGAAACCCTTATCTGCTCTAACATATAAAATAATTAGTATTTGCTTCCTTTTGTATCATGGAAAACACACATAAGAATGTTAGAATCTCAGGGCCCTTGATTTAAAAAAATTGGAGTATCCAAAGCCATTCTAGTTTACTCTAAATGTAACTGCTAAGAAATTACTATCTTAAGTCACCATGGAAGTTCGAATTTTTCCTTCTGACTTTAGTCTTTTGCTGTTGTTATATTCTATTTTGTATGCCACCCTCTCTCCTCCCCTTACTAGTCTTTCCCTTTAGTAACTGATAATATTATAGAATTCAAATTAAGCACAATAGCAAACAAATTTACTAAGCACGTACATTTCATACACAAGGTAGTTAGGAGTATGAACATAACTACAATTAAGAATAGCCAGTATTCTTGGGACATTTAATCTATATTATCTCATTTAATCTTCCTGAAAACTCTATGAAGCAATACACTTTACAGTGCCATTATTTTCTGGTTGTAAAGTTAAGAAGCAGAAATTTAAGTAATTTGTCAAAGTTTACACACTTAATGTGTTTATAGTCTTGCTAGAATTTTTTTAAGTTGTGTGCAAGAATAAAGGTTTAAACTATAGGTCAAGACCAAAGGTGAAATCTCATGAGAAAGTATATGATGCATTAGTAAATGAATGATACAAATAACTTAGTACTATGGAATTGTATAAAATTTCAGTATTTGGAAACTGTGAGCAATCTATTTTTTTTTTCATTTTTATTGGAACATAGTTGTTGTACAATGTTGTGTTTCTACTGCACTGCAAAGTGAATCAGCTATACATAAACATATTCTCCTTTGTTTTTGGATTCCCTCCCCATTCAGGTCACCACAATGCTATACAGTAGGTTCTCATTAGTTATTTACTTTCTACATAGTTTCAATAGGATATATGCTAAACCCAATTTCCTAATTAGTGATCTGTTTCCTTAGGGCAGAGACTGATCAGGAACTAAAAGGTAAAGCTGAAAAGGCATTCTGGCATGTGGTTGCTAAAGGTGTATTTTTTCCACACTACATACTTGAGGTTTCATTTCATATACAATGTGATGTCCTTGAAAGTTTCTGAGCAGAAAGTGGCATGTGCCACGGTCCAGGCATTTTTTAGGACAACGAATCTGGCAGTAGTATGCAGAACAGATGCTCAGAGGAGAGGCTCATGACAGAACAATTGGAAGATTAGTGCAGCATTCTGATTGTAAAGTGACAGGAACTTGAACTAAGGTGGTGCCAACAGGGCAAGGAAAGAATCCATGGCTAGAAATGATACAGAGAAAACATGTGATTAGTAACTGAATATAGGACATGAGGGAGCATAAGGCAGTGATGATTATATGAGATTCGAGCCTGAGAGGTTGAGGAAATCAGGAAAAGGAGCTGTTTGGGAGAAACTGGAAGAGCTGATTCCCTCATTTTTGGTGGGAACACCTTAGTGTAATTCCCCTCAATGAGGTAGTAGATGCCACTAAATAAATTCAGCTCACCAAAATAGTGAATAGACAGAGAGGATCAAGAGAACACTCCCTCCTAAGGCTAAAAGGAGGAAGATAGCAACCGATGTATGTGTTTACTGTAACTTGTACTTATCCATCAAACATTATATGTCTTATCACTCACTATATCAAAAAGATGTTCTTCACCTATTGTCCAAGAATATTTTGACACTCTGTTGGGAATCCTATGGATCACTTTCTAAGAATCAACTAGAACTAAATTTTTACTTTTACATATATGAAATTAATTTACATATTTTGCCTCTTGCCAATCAATCTTTTTGGAAATTAAGAAGGAAATATAAAATCTCCTATGCTCTGCCTTCAGCCATGAGAGAGAGCCCCTCAATCCCCTTTTTTCTAGCATGTTCTCATGAGTGTGCCCATACAGAAGAAGACAGCTGGAAGGAGAGTAAATCTATTCAAATGACTAAGGAGGGTATTTGCACTCACTTTATTTTTAAAACCTCTCAACAAAATTGTTCTATGAATGATTCAAAGTCATTCTAAGTATCCAAATGCCATATTTCTTGTTAATGTGGCAGGATTTCAACATCTATGAAAGCTGCAGCAAATATTTTATGACTCTCAAATACAGGGCCTTATACAAAATATGAGGTCATATGGAATATTAACAAAACAATACTTATCATAACCTAGTTGTGTGAAGGAAAACAAGCTATCAGATTTCCTAAAAGTGCAAAAAAGATCCATACAAGTTCAACTTATCAAGCAGGTAAATGATATTTATAAGCCTTGGGAAAAATGAATTGGAGTCAGGTAATTCTGTAGCTACATTTCAAATGGAGTCGACCATATGGAGTCTGCATTACATAGATTTTATATAATTTCAGAGTCTGAGAACTGAGTCTCCAGGAGCATCAGTTAAGTCTTCCATGACATAGGAGAAAATCAACACTAGGAAATGATAGCCTGAGTTTACCCAGCCAGCTAGAGACTGAACTTGGATTTGACCAACTCCAGTATTTTCTACTAGAAAGCAAAAAGCAATGGACTCTCATTAGAATGTGTGCTTCAGTTCTCTATCTGATTCGCAATTTTTACTAAGTAGTTCCCATAAATAAAGCAATTGTTTAGGTTTTCACCATTACGTACCACTTCACAATGACATGATTCAAAGTATGTTTGTTCTTCCCTCAGTTTTTCTAGGATCAAATTTACAGTTCCTGTCTCAGAAACCCAACTTAGTGGTCACATCTAAGTCATCAGGCACGTACAACAGAAACATCTGTACAATAGAAATAGTTATCCCTAGCTTGCTCTTTTTCTTTTCTTCCCTATCCTTAAGTATAAAAAGCCTGAGAAAATATGGCAAAATCAACACACTATGGTAAAGTAATTAGCCTCCAATTAAAATACATAAATTTAAATTAAAAAAAAAAAAGCCTGGGAAAGTTACTTCTAGAGTAGGCTATTTCAACTTTAACAATACGGGAAACAAAGTATATCTACCCAAAACACTTTTTGTCTACCAAGAAGACATACTGCACCCAGATATTCAAAAGCCAGAATATGCAGGGGAAAAAAAGGCATTTTACATAAGACTTGGGCCATGAAGATTGTTGAAAAAAGAAACAGGACAAAGATGAGGTTGTGAAAGTGTAAGAGAGACAAGAAACTATTTTAGAGAGAAACCCATCTTCTCTGATTACTTTTTTTATATTTCACTTTTTAAAATACTTTGAGAATCCTGAGTATAATTTTTTAAATTGAGTTTATATCTTGCTAACCAACATTTATTTCCACAAAATACTTTAATACTCTAAATAGACAAAATAATGCAAAATATTCTCCCATATCAAAATTACAGCAATTTCTATATGCTGAGGCTAAACTAGACAATGTAATGAGGATATGTGAAATACACATGCCTCTGGATCATTTTCACTAGAGAATGAGAAGTGACTGTGTGTCTTCATTTCTACTTCTCCTCTGGAGGACTTTCAATCTCCAGGCTACAATGCCACCTGTCCTCCTAACTACCCTTTAAAAGACAAATGGTGCAAACACTGCTGTGGCATCATTATCTCCATAGAGATTACAGAAGTGGGAGCTCAGTCTTCTGCATGCTCAAAAGCTACAGACTGAGAGGGCTATTAATAAATCCCCCCTTTTCTAAGCTAGAAGGGAATTGGAGCTTCGCCATCCACGCACAGAAAACTTAAGAGACAGAAGGATTTGTAACAACGGCAACTACAACAGATGCAAAGTTGATGCCTTGAACTTGAAATTGTTGCTGAATGACGTTTTAAATGCATGGTTTCAAGCAAACTGATATTAGGCTTTAAGTCATAATACAGTTCGAAAGTGAGTTTCGACCTGTAAAAGTGTGTTTTAGAAATAAATTTGGCATATATATTTCTAAAACCTCAAAGTTTCTAGCTGAAAGAGAATTCTTTTTTCAGGTGGGAAGATGATTCTCACATTGCAGAGATTCTAGAGAAAGTTCTTCCATAGTAGACAGAATGGAACAGAAAGAAGGAATAATAGAAATTGATGGCATTAAAAGTAGAAGATAATGTACAGGTAACAGAATGCCCAAGGAAACTCACGGTGGGTGTATGTGTTGCATTAACTGAGTAGGTCAACAGAAATAAAAGTAAACTGAGTACTGGCAAAAAGATATTCAAGATCACAGATTTGTCCTAAATCATCCAAGACACAAAAGCTATTTCCTTCTCAATTGACCCCTACACACACACACGCACACACACACACTCTCACATATACTTCATATAATTTGTTTTTGAAAAAGGAATCACCACAGTTGCCATCTGTTTACAATGTTCCATGTGCTCTTAAACAAGTAGATCTATGCATCACACATTTACTTCATTATTTAAGACTAACAACCACAGAAAGGGGTAGATAGATGGCCTAGAAATGGAAATAATTGGTTAACAACAGGCATATGAAAAGTGGATTCTCTAGGCTTATCTAACATGTTTACCTCATATTTCATGGAGGCACAGATTTATTGAATCACGTGTTGATGATAATTTCTGGAAGAAGTTACCACATTCTATAATGGAAGCCTAACAATGAATAATCAAATACTAGGAAATAAACTATACCTGTTTATCCTCTTTCAAAACCTAGAGGGATGGGATGGGGTGGGAGATGAGAGGAGAGAAATGTATACCTGTGGTTGATTCATGTCGATGTATGGCAGAGACCAACAAAATATTGCAATGCAATTATCCTCCAATAAAATAATTCATAAAAATTATTTTTTCAACAGAACTCCATTGTAGTATGAAAAGAAAACTTTGTAAATGAGAGTTCTAATATTCTTTTAAATTATCTTAGCTCGGTTTACTCACTTCTTTGAAAAATAATCATTTAATGGACTCAGTAAAACTACTGTTGTATTGCTGCTATAGTGTTTCATCTCTAGATATTATAACATTCCCCATAAGATGTCAACATAGAAGAAATACACAATTTTTTCCACTCATAAATTCAACTCGTTGTCCACCTTCCAAATCACTTCTCTGACCCAGGAACTGATGGCAATTGCTTACCATATTTTGATGATGTTATTATAGTAATGTATGGAATTTTGAAAGAACTAATTTCCTCATTCTGCTAGGTGGCCCAAATCAGCACTCCAGATGGTTACCATTTGGCAAAAATGAGGTTTTAGTTTTAAAAGAGCAGGGTGGTGATTTACTTTACAGTACGCATAAATTGTAATTTAAATCCCATTTACTTCTATTTCATTTGTACCTTTAAACCTTAATAAAGTAGGACCAATCATTAAAAAACAGTGTCCTACAGCTTGGGCATGAACTCTCTGTATTAACAAAACACTTAAAAATAAAATACTTTGATATATTAAAAAGTAGCAAACTTTATCATTCTCTTGTTTCTCTCTCCTAGTAAAGCTCATTGAATTAAAATACATATATGTTTAATGTACTACTAATTTTACCCTCTTTCATGATAATACTATATTTAAGTGTAAAAGATGTCAAGACTATTTTTAAAGCACTGCATTTATTATTAATTAAAAATGAGATAAACTTATAGTCTTAGGTTTTTAAAGAAATACAAGTTATTTTCAAAAATTCATTTTATGTGTGCTACTCACCCACAACTTTCCTTTTTTCCTTTAAAAGCCTAATAAGGAAAAGTGACTTTGAGCTTTGTCATCTCAGCCCAGGTGCTAAAGGCAGTCAACATTACTATTGTTACCATAATCTGTTTTTCTCTTTATTATACAAGTGTATCGATGATGTAATTGCAGAAGTTCGGGTTTACTCAAGCTGTTGGAGCAGAGCGATTTTTTTTTTTTTTTTTTTTAGACTGCCTCCTTCGGCAGGGTAGAACAATTGTAAAACAGAACCAAGCACACAATTAAAGCATTTCATCTTTTGAAAGCCAATCTGCAGGATCTTGATCTTGAAGGACTGATCAAGAGCTGGAAATGCAGAACCACTGGTAAAGCTCAGTTTGCTCCAGACTGAATGCTGAGCTGGAAAAACACCTGGGTGACAACAATACTAGTCTATGACATCTTGGCTTTTAACCCCTTCCTAGAAGCCCTCAACTTTTCTTTACTGTTTAGCCCTCATCCTTCCCCCGAATCCCAAGGGTTTAGAGAATGCCCTAGCGTTTTATCTCAGTTTTATTTTTCCCTGAGCAGGTCTCGCCCTGAAAGTTGAGCGGAAACTAAGCAATCATTTATCATTCTGCATTTAAAATAAAGCAATGCCTGAGAAGTCTATAATCCTCAACAGAACCAACCATATTATAAACACAGGAGAGCTGACCATTGATAAATTCATCTACTACACTAGGAGAACCCCCTGGTTGTGAATTAAAGTGCAGACACAAAGAGTCGACCAGGAAACACACACACATAATCCCATGCAGATGAGGCAGCGCTGATGGAGAAAAAGAGAACATACCTGAGGGATTCTCCTTTAAAAAAAAATGCACACACCAGCTGGGCTGTTCCCCCCCTCCCCTCCTTTTCGAGTGTCTGTGTTTTCCTTTCAGGAATATCACTTTGCAATCCCGTTTCTAGTCTCCTTCCCTTTATTCGGCCACAGACAGTTGGAGCGAAGGCTGCGTCCCAGCGATCTGACTCAAGTGCAATCAGGCACGCCTGGGGTCTGCAACGGTGTCTGTTCTTGTCAAATTCTCTTGTGCTCCCGGGGCAGCCTCCAAAGCAATTCTACAACTTAGCTGCTGGCACCAAACTACCTTTCACTCTCCTCCTTGCCAGATCCCTTCGGCAGCTCATTTCTCATCTCTGTCTCTAAGAAAGCAGAAAGGGTTGTCTCCCCGCGTGTTGAGGAGCGCCCAGGCTCATCAACAACTGAGGGTGAGGAACGGCGCAGCTGAGTGCGTGCTGGGAACTTCCCAAGCGCTGCCGCGGCCGCTCTGGGGAATGCAGCACAGACGCTGCGATCCCCAGGCTCCTCTACCCAGAGCGCCTCGGCTCCTTCTGCCGCCGCCGCCGCCGCCGCCGCTGCACCCAGCAGCGACTCTGGGCCGAGCCACAGCCCCTGCTCTCAGGAGATGCGCTGTGGCCTCTGCCAGGTGTGGCCGTCACCACCGCACTGACAACTAACTGTGTGGGGCGCAGATTCATCTCTAGGGAAGACGCCTCTAATGCTGGCGCTTCCCCTGCCCAATTTTCTCGCTGAGTGATGACCTAGGAGCCAGTC
This sequence comes from Ovis aries, assembly GCF_016772045.2. Classification (NCBI taxonomy): domain Eukaryota; kingdom Metazoa; phylum Chordata; class Mammalia; order Artiodactyla; family Bovidae; genus Ovis; species Ovis aries. The sequence goes on from NC_056060.1 coordinate 54,498,577, forward strand.
CTAGTTGGGCTGGCCGCGTTTGCAGCCTCTTTGGTAACAGATAATGTAGTAATCACTGGTGTAGATGTAGTTGGCTCTGCTTGGGATTATGAGAAGTATACTGCACACAGTATAATTCCCAATTAGCCACCAAGAGGCAGCTAAACAGAACCCCCTATTTACAGGGAGGAAATGATGAGATCTCAGCTCAGGTGGTTTTCCTCTTTTTAATACGTGAAAATCCATCTGAAGGTGATTGCTCAAAAATCTGAATTAAACACACACACACGCACACACACATCAAAGTGGGAAATGGTAGAAAACTTAGAGTGATACAGAGGTTTTGCTTCTCACTTAGAAATAATGTCTTCCCATTTGATACGAGCTTTTTACAGATCTGGCAAGGAACTGAATGGCCTTGCTTTCTTTTTTTAGTTTTGAGGAGTGGAGGAGGTGGGGGGAGTAACAGCTCCCACTTTCTATCAATAAAGCATTTTCTATCCTCTAACCCTCCTGTTGAAACAAACACAAAAAAAAGTACTGGATCTTAAAATAGAGCCTTCAAGAAGCTTAAGTCCTGGAATAATTTGTAGGTTTTAGATTGCATCTGGTCTGCTGGCTTTCTCCTAGTTACTTTTCTCAGCTTTTTGGAAAAATAGAAGGATGGTTCCAGAACTGAACACTCAACTATCAGCTGAGATAAACAATATAAGAAGCATAGACAGACACAGACTTGTATGCCACTTTTCAGTGCATTTAAGGATAGCTATTCCATTAAGGATGGCTATTCTAAAGTGATCAACTTTAGAAAGGACTATTTTTGCCTACGTATTTACTATACAATGAATAGCTGCTAGCAAAATGAAGAGTTAAGCTTGATATCACATTTTGGGAAAAACTTATGGCAAAAATCATTCAATCTTCGGTATATGACAACCAAATAATATCTCTATGATTGTTTTTAAAAAACTGTCTAAAAACTGTCTAAATTTAACACCGTGTGTGTGTGTGTGTGTGTTTGTGTGTATCAGGTGCTGGTAGCCAAGCCCTTCCCAGTTCTCAGTCCCACGTTTAATTCATAGCAGCACAGCTTTCTCTACCTGCTGCTTAAGTGACTGTTAATGGATGCAAGCAGCTGCTCAAAGTCTAAGGAGCTGCATCAGGGGGCAAACACTGGGGCAGTGTGATCCCCACCTTTAGCAGCAACAGAGTGGCTGCCAGGACAAAGCTCTGCTGCCCCCGGCTGTTAGCACTCAATAGTAGCAAAGGAAAACTCTTAGACCTGAAACTGGATTGTAGGGCAAACCTGACTTTTTATACAGAAAAATTCAGGCTAGCCAGTACACAGTTTTGAAGAGTGTCCTTTAATACATAGAGGAAAGAACACCTGTTTGCAGAGTCCTTTTTCTTCTTGTTCTGGTGTGCATTACTCAGAACAAAGCGCTGAGGCCATCACCAGCTGGGAGCCTCCAGCACCCAGCCTAGTGCAATATATATATATATATATATATATATATATATAAGTCCTCAATAAACTGGGATATAATGTCAGTGGTAAAGAATCTACCTGCCAATGTAGGAGATGTGAGAGACAAGGGATCAATCCCTGGGTTGGGAAGATCCTCTGAAGGAGGAAATAGCAACCCACTCTAGTATTCTTGCTTTGATAATCCCATGGACAGAGGACTCTGCCAGGCTATAGTCCATGGGGTAGCAAAGAATCAGACATGACCAAGCGACCACATATGCATGTACAAATACACACAACACACACACACACACATCAGTGGTTTAAATGTTTAAACCTACGGAAGAAAATACAAGTAAGAGGATCTTAACTCTGAGTAGTGTCCAGAACGTATTATGTAGTATAATGAATAGAGGTGTGAAAAATACTGTCCTAATTCAAATATACTCATAGAGAACACAATAACAGGGTTAATAATTGTCAGTCTGTTTTTAAGAGGAATGCTCCAAAGCCAGTGTGTGTGTGTTCTGATAAATGCATTGCTTAACTTTAATCATCAACATTTTGGTTATATATTTCAAAACAGAAATGGTTTACATCTCTGAAAGTGGCAGGAATCATGTACCTGAGGGACACCAGCTGCTAGTAAAATATGTCACAACTGGAAAGAATGGCAGACCTTGATGACTTCATTGACCTGAAGGGATACCACATTCCCTAAGATAATTTCCTTGGCACTTGATGGGTAGTTTTCCTGCTGAGTATCTGATTTGAATAATATATAATCACTATGATATAAATGCAGCATTGAGTTAGAGTCCTGCATATGCTTATCAATAAGACACATTAGTTTCTGCAAAGAGCTTTTGGAATTCTTGGATTAGTGACAGTAAACAACACAGGAGAGTAAACGATTGATTTCCATGTAATACCTACGATTCCCCATATAGTGTCCCAAAACTTACTCACAGATTGACAGTAAAATAATTTTCTTCTAATTCTTTCAGCTGTAATTTCAGAATGGATAAAACCTCGAGGGTACTATTCATCTCCCATATCCCAGGACATAAGCTGGGCCAGATCATTTGTCTCATTTATGCCTCAGGTGGGAGAAAAGCAAGCTGTCTGGATCATCGGTCATTTTTTATAGGTAGTAAAGCTTGACTAAACCAAAAAGATCCAGTAAAAGGGCCATTTTGTATAACTCTGTTATTGCCAGTGCATTTGGCTTTAAGCAACAAAAGAATTCTTGAAAAAGCATAAATCAGCTTGTGTGAACTGAATTGTACTTTCAGCTTTCCAGAAGTCTTCACTCTTTGTTTCAGGGAACTGGGAGCCAATCACTGGACCTCAATATTAAAAAAACAACAACAACAACAACAAAACTGTGACCAATCATTGGCTCTCTGTATCAATTCAAATGAATTGGTAACACTGATGATCTGTCAAGATGCCTGAGGACATAAACTTGATTACACCTAAAACAGCAAGCTGATTTTTCTAGCTCTGTATAACTGAATGATATATAGGGAAATGAATATTTTGGAATAAGCCATCAATTGCAACTTGCAAAGATTTGCAAAATGTTGATTTCATGATAGTAAAGTATACACGAAGTTGGTTTGCAGAATCAAAATGTTGATTTCATGATGGAAAAGCACACGTTAAGTTCTATTCTTAAACTTTTCCATTAAATTATGAGTCACTTAAAAACCGTACCTTAGAGCTGCAGTATCAGTGCATAACTTTGGAGGCTAGGTCACACAGAGTACCACAGCCTTCCTTCACCCACTCTGTTGCTCACTTTGGGAGAAGCCAGCTAGCATGTTCATGAGAACACTCAAGCAGCCTAGGAGAAAGTCAACATGGCCAAGAACTAAGGTCTCTTGCCAACAGCTGGATAAGAAACAAAATACCCTGCCAAATGTCATGTGCACAAGCCATTTTGAAAGCTGAAATTGAAAGCCACATTCAGGTTTTGACATGACCACAGCCCCTGCTGACACGCTGAATGAAGCTACCTGAGAAACCCTTAGGCAGAAACACCCAGCTAAGATATTCCTGAATTTCTGAGCCACAGATGCTGTAATATATTAAATGTTTACTGTTAAGGAAAAAGAAGAGAGAGAGGGATGGAGCAAGGAAGGGAAAAGTGGGAAGAAAGAACGGAAAATGTATCTTTGAAATTTCCAAATTAGGAAATTATTTAACATACAGATTTAAGTGCACTTAAGTGTTTTAAGATGTAAAAATGTTGGGTTCTACAAATTCAATAACAAGATGAGAATACCATACTTCCTTTGCCAGCGTTGGTGGTTTTCTTCTCTGGGCCTTAACATTTTTATAAATCTCTACTATGGCATTAGTTTATTATAAAGTATGTTACCTATTTATTTATGCATCTGCCTGACACTGCATGCTAGAATGTCCCTTAAGGACCGAGATCAGGGTCACTCATCTTTATGTCATCAACGCCCAGATGAAATCCAGGCTCCTGAAAGGTAGGTTTTGTGAGTAGCAATGTGCTTAGTTAGTAGAGCACAGAGTTAATGAGGCTAAGGACATGGGTTGAGTTCCTGCGTAGCCAATTAGCTTTGTTCTGTTCCTTGGTCCAACTGGCATCCTTAGTCCACACCAGCTGTCTCATGTTTGTGTGCCAGATTAAACCTTCTAACTGCATATTACAACAGTGGGGAGTACATAACACCATAAAAATATCTGAAGTTTAACACCTTACAAAGTCTTTTTACATATTTTGTCATTTGATACTCATCTTCTAAAAACCTGCAAGACATACTGGTCTTGTTACTGGTCTCACACTAAAATGATGAAACAGAAACTCAAAAAGACTATTTTTCTGACTTACCTGATTGTACAGAACTTGGAAATGATGGCGACTAGATTACAAGTCAGCCATTCAACTCCTAGTTTAAGACTGGTTTCAAGGCAAGGAGCTGACAGGTATTTGTTTAAACTAACACCATAATCGAGGGCAAACTTTGTAAATTTTTTTAATAAATAAAGGGAGTAAAATCATTGAAATAGCTACTCTCTTAGAATATTTCTGTTTGGGTAATGATCATTTTGAGTAATGACCATTCAATATCGAATGCTATTTGGCATGATAGCATTTATATTTTCATTCTGATGTACTGTTTTGTTTTTTTTTCTTCTGTAAAATTAGTGTCAGCACTGTACTCAAGCAAATAAGTCATCAGATGAAGGTCTCTTTGAAGGTGTTCTAATCTGCTATAAAGACAGAGTATTTGGATGAATAGAAAGGTTTTCATTTCCTTATTTCTTTGATTTTTGTTGATTTCAGGGAACTAGGATTTAATGATACAATACAACATCAAAAAGTTCTGAGTCTGGAATCACAGTGCTAGGTTTCCAATATTAGCCCTAACATGTATTAATACTTACCTTCCTGACTTTGGTCAAGTTTCCTAACCTCTTTTAAGTTTTAGTTACTTGATCTGTAAAACTGTTTAAAAATAACCCCTATTCATACTCTTGCTGATGAATCAAGTGAGGGAGTCCATGTAAAGCAGTTTGGTAAACACAATACATGTAGTAGGGACTTCATAAATATTAGCTAGTAATAATTAACATGTTTAATTAGAAAAACCCTGATGATGCTGGGAAGGATTGAAGGCAGGAGGAGAAGGGGACGACAGAGGCTAAGATGGTTGGATGGCATCACCAACTCGATGGACATGAGTTTGAGCAAGCTCCAGGAGTTGGTGATGGGCAGGGAAGCCTAGTGTGCTGCAGTCCATGGAGTCTCAAAGAGTCGAACATGACTGAGTGACTGAACTGAATTAATATGTTATCAAACTTCTTAACAGATATGATTGTCATCATTTTCTGCTGTTACTAGCCTGCCTTACATTCATCATGGTGTAGTTTTCAGAGAAGTATTTTTTTATTTTAATATTTTTTTAATATAAGTTTTAGAATACAAAAACTCTGACTCATAGCTCTGCTGCTTTCTTCCAGTATGATTTTATATCAGTTTTGTTACCCTACCTAAGCTTCAGTTTCCTGTGTTTATATATACTATATACTCAATATCTGTATCCCTTTTTTTCTTCAATTGTTTTGTGGGACTAATGAACCATGTGGTTAGAATTATAAACTCAGAGAAAGTTAAAACAGAGAAGAACATATCAGTTAATTAGTACTTTTCCCTTTCATTTTATATATGAGAACGATAGAGATACTTAACTTTACCGAGAGAAAATCAGTGAAGACTAACTAATAAGCTACATACATATGTCATAGTTAAGTCAAGATAATGTGACACTACTTTTTCTATTCTTTATTGATATCCATCTGCAAATTTCAACTTGCTTTTAATAAAATAAAAATTATCATTTTGATGGATTATATTTGCTTACTAAACATTTTATGCCCATTAGACATTTTTATATGCTTGATAATAAAGCTCTTATATGAATTAAGATATCTTGTTCAATACTAGGAGAAATAAATGTCTCAGATAAAATATTTATGTATAATCATGATAAATAAATGATTCTTGGGTTTTCCTTTATTCAAAAAACAGCAATGATTTCTTTCTGTCTATTGCGAAGATTAAGAAGTAAAATTTAAAAAAAAAAAAAAAGGAAGTAAAATTTTAAATTATATTACTTGCCAGCATTTCAGGAGTTATTTAACATATGCTGATGACTCCAAGGACAGTGAAAATTACCTCAGTAGAAGCTTCAGTAAGGATGGGAAACATTATTGATCAATTCTGCATTGATTCTAAATTTCTGAAGATATGTCCTTTTTCTAACCATATTTGATACTAAACCATATTTGGTATTAAAGAGATTTTAATTGCCCATCTTCTGGTTATAAGTAATGGTCCATGTCTTATACTAAAAGCCCTTTCCACTTAGCTTAAACAACAACTGTGTATTACATATGCAAACCATATACAATAAAATATTTCCTTGAAGCGGTCTTAAGGCGGGGGCTGAAAATAATGGAAATACTATGAAAAGATTAAGGAGAAGGACACAGCCCCCATGGAAGACATCAGCTACCTCTGAGAACCTAAGTGACAGGGGAATACCTGGATTTTAATTTTAAAGGAGAACAAATTGTGAAGAATTTGATGAAGCATAACATATACATAGAGCTGCCTCAAGAAGTGTGGATATAAAAGAAATTGTTAGTACTTAGCAGTAACAGCAGAGCGAAATAGGGAATTGTGTGTATATGTGTAAGACCAGGAAAGGGAAGGAGGTGTCCGGAGACTGGGAACTGGTGCACATTTTAAACACAAGAGAATGCACTAATAATCAAAATCCCAAAACAAAATAATTTAATTGGCTAAAAAAACACATTTCTTTGAAATGGTCAAAAATACTTGTATCAAAAATAGGTCCACATAGAGCATTTCATTTAGTATGACTGGACTCATAGCCTGCCTCTTCATGCCATTTCATATTCTGCAGTTTCCTGGTTATTATCTCCAGAGAGCACATTTAGGTACTCTGCAGAGCCTGAAAGGAAAAGAGGGAAAACAAAACCCTGCTCGCTGATTTCGAGCCAGGGAGAAAGGCTCTCTTATCAGAAGGACTAACTCTGTGTCAGCTGTGAACTTCGTGAAGTTTCTCATCAGAGCTTTTCACTTTTGCCCTTTTCCACCTCTCCTTCAGCAACTCTGTGGTTACTTTGGCAACTCAACTGAGAAAAGGCTCCCAGGTAACCAATGCTATCTTCTAAATTAATAAAGTGTATCACTTGAGAGAAACAGGAAGTAGAGACAAAGAACCCACAGTCTTTTTATAATAATTCTGACATCTTAACACTTAAGTACAACTGATAGTTTTGATTTTAGGACATCTATGAAATGAGGGAAAATAAAGAGCAGTTACCTATTTGTGTGTTTGTTGTGAAACTGCATGAAAAATATAAAAATTCTTGATAGAATATTAGCCAATATTGTTATCAACATCTTCATCATCCTTTTTGTGGATTCTGGAGAAGGAGATGCTATACTTCTGGAAGTTGTGGAAGGAAGAAATACCTTGCTGTATCATAGAAGGTTTGAAAGGGGGATAATAAGTCTTTCTCATACAGATAGATTTTTCCAGTTTCCAAATATATATCTTGGGGGGAAAAAAAAAAAACAACAAATTTTTAAAGAAGACCAGGAAGATCTTTGGTTAAAAAGATCACCATCTTATAATACCTGAAAGTCTAATAGCCAGTGGAGACTTTTTATATTGATAAATGATCCCATATTAAGTTAAGTACATGGACTTTTTACATGTTTACCTGCAAATACTTTCTGCAAACATACAACATTGAATGTTGATTTTCTTTGATGTATAGAAGATTTTTAAGCTTGGTTTAGTCTCATTGGTCTATTTTTGCTTTTGTTGACTGTTCTTATATTGTCATATCCAAGAAATCACTGCCAAAGTCAAGGTCCTAAAGCTTTCCCCCTACATATTCTTCTCGAATGTATATAGTTTTAGGTCACATGTTTAGGTTTTTAATGAATTTTGAGTTAAAGTTTGTATGTGGTATAAGGTAAAGTCCAGCTTCATTCTTCTGCATCTGGACATTTAGTTTTCCCAACATACAACAGGATATCATTCAATCTTAAAAAGGAAGGAAACCCTGCCACTTACTACAACATGGATAAACCTGGAGGACTTTAGGCTAAGTGATATAAGCCAGTCTTAAAAAGACAAATACTGTATGATTCCACTTGCATGATGCATCTAAAGTAATCAAAGTCACAGAAATGAAAAGTAGACTGTTGATTGCCAAGGCCTGGGAGAGAAGAAAATGAAGTATATTCCATGGGTATAGAGTTTCAGTTCTGCAAGATAAAATGTTCTAAATATCTGTTGTACTATGATATGTATATATTTAACACTACTGAATGGTATGCCTAAAAAAATGGTTAACATCAGAAATTTTACAATATGTGTTGTGCTATTTCCAGCTTTCAAAAATACTGCTACTTGAAGTGAGTATTATGTTTAACTATGTATTAAATTTGGAAAATTCTTTATCAAGTTGCTGCTTGAGGTACAAGTTACAATGCTGGAAATGCCTCCAGTTTGAGCTCCTAAGAACGTGACCAGGGGTTGCCCTGAGGTAGCTCGTATCTCTCAAGTGCTCTCCCTCCCTGCTCTTATCTTTTATAGGCATATTCCCAATGATCAATTGTCCTGCTCTGACTCTTATCATTTCTTCTTGATCAGTTTGCAAGCATTTTCCCTTGCCTTCTACTGAGATCTCTGGATAAATTATTCTGGTAAACTCTTTTCCTGTAGAACAGAGGTGGCAAACACAAATAATTCCAATAGTTAAGAAGGTCATGTTGATCTTTCACATCAGTTGAGTGTGATAAAATTTGGAGAAATTGGGACTGTAGGAAATGGCAGTGTAGAAGCCCTATAAAAGGAATAATGAGAGGTACACCAGACAATAATATCTGCTCTTTTTTAAAAAGATGGGCCAGAAATCTGGAACTGTGTGTAAAAACTTGCAATTTTAAGACAATTTCCCTGCAGAAACAAAACAGAACTGTGGGTTCTTTGTAGTCTATTTGCCTTCACATTTTGATTCTTGCTACAAGGCTCAAAGAGATAAGAAATGTGGCTCTTCTCTCAATCTCTAATTACATACAAAAAGAGGACCGATTCCTCTTTTCTCAGGGAGAGACCCAAATACGACACCTAATAAAACCCTAGGACTTAGGATCTTTTGTTAGTCCAACATCCTTCACAGTGCTGCTTGCTGCTTTTTGGTGTCAATGACTTCCACAGGCTATTGTTAGTTATAAACTTGATTTCAAAAGCTCCCCCCATAGGGTTTCGGTGACTTTACAGACCCACTTGCCTCTGTCTGTCACTGTCCCAGGTGTATCTGCTTTCCCCACCACCTTCCCTGGATTCTTCCTCATCCTGAGAAGTAGTCACTATTTTTCATGTTTCTACTGTTCTTACTGGTGTCAAACTCTCACTGATAGACGACTACCAATGTCAAAGACCCTTGCCAAATTCACTAAAGGCAACTGGGAGCTCAATTTCCAAACTCACTTAGGAACCAGCTCTCACAGAAATAATCAGAAGCCACTGAGGTTGCCTAGAGAAATAACTGTCTAGAATACAGCCTAAGCAGTCTCTTTGGCTCTCTCTATATCACCCTCTGGGATGTGATGAGTTAGATGATGTTCTCCTCTGGCCCAAAGTGCAAGGACATTTTTTCTCTGTATTCAGGCACAGGGCTTTGCTGGTGGTACAGTGGTAAAGAAGCCACCTCCCTGATGCAGTTTTGGTCCCTAGTCCTGGAAGATACCCTGGAGAAAGAAATGGGAACCCACTCCAGTATTCTTGCCTGGAAAATCCCATGGACAGAGGAGCCTGGCAGGCTACACAGTCCATGAGGTCACAGAGTAGGACATGACTTAGCAACTGAACAATAACAACAATCCAGAGGCAAGTCTCCAAAGCCACAAGGACAATCTCACTTAATCATCAGAAACATTACCATTGTCCCTGGGTACAACTAATCAAAAGCCAGATATAATTATTAATTCTCAGTAGTTTCTCCAAATTAAATACCAAAATATTTTGAGATACAGAAGCTATAGGGGGGAAAAAAATGAAGCTACCTATTTAAGAACAAAGATTCTATAGAGACTACAGACTGATTTTTTTGGAAACAACCCATGATGGTTGATACTGTTCCATATTATGATTATCTCCATGAAGCCACTAAAACAATCCTAACAAATTAGCTTATGTCAAATATAGTTTATATTCAAGAAGAGAAAATATTTCATTAAAGCAAAGAAAGCATAATTTTTGCTTCTTAATCCTAAAGTAAATCAACCCTGAATATTCATTGGAAGGACTGATACTGAAGCTGAAACTCCAATACTTTGGCCTCCTGATGCAAAGCGCTGACTCGTTGGAAAAGACCCTGATGCTGGGAAAGATTGAGGGCAGGAGAAGACGGTAACAGAGGATGAGATGGTTGGATGGCATCACCAACTCAATGGACACGAGTATGAGCAAACTCTAGGAGATAGTGAAGGACCTGGAAGCCTGGCACGCTGCAGTCCACGGGGCTGTAAAGAGTCAGGTACAACTTTAGCAACTGAACAACAACCATGCTTCTTTCCTTCTTCTTCCACCTTAATCTGCATGATAAACTGTCCTTTCAGCTTAGCTCAAGGGAACACCACTTAAAATTAGAATAGCTAGGATAGGAGAACAAAAACCCACAGACAGGAACTGCCCTGGTGGTCCAATGGCTAAGACTCCACACTCCCAGTGCAGGGGAGCCAGATTCAATCCCTGACCAGGGACCTAGAACCCACGTGCTGCATCTGAGATCTTGTGTGCCACAACTAAGACCCAGTGCAGCCAGATAAATAATTAAATATAAAACATTTTAGAATAAACCCACAGACAACCAATAAACAAGAATAGTTGACAAAATATACTCATTCGAAAATATAAATGGCTGTAAGACCCTTCCAGTATCATCTTTTATATAGGAAGAAACAGAAGCCACAAGGAGTGTGAAAAACTTGAGAACAGGTGAACCCCAAAATAAAGGCGTTCACTTGAAAGTACAGTGGGCCACTTGAAAACAGCAACTGCATACTCCAACTCAAGATGAACTTTTTAAAATACAGTCTTAAAAACTACTTTTGTGAAAAAACGAAGAATAGAAAAGGAACACATTCAAACTCCATACAAATTTGTTATAAGAAAAAACAGCGTGTATATGAGGCAGACTAATAACCCCCCAGAAGTAAAAACATGACATAAGAACAAGCCCACAAAACAGATTTTAAAAAGTAAATTAGCATTTCAAATAAGCTCAAATAAATTTTAAGAAAATGATATGATATGAAAGAATAAAAAATTAGAATTAGAAAAATCATAGTAAATTTATAGAACTCAGAAAAGAATCAGAATTATATTTTTTTTATTTTAATTGGAGGCTAATGACTTTACAATATTGTGATGCTTTTTGCCATACATTCATATGAATCCGCCATGGGTGTACATGTGTTCTCCATCCTGACCCTCCCTCCCACCTCCCTATGGCCATACCACCCTGAACGCGCCCAATTTTGTCTGATCTCAGAAGTTAAGCAGGGTCGGCCTGGTTAGTAATTGGATGGGAGAACTTTATTTTCTTAAATTATTTTTTAAAAGAAAACTTCAAAACTGAAAAAGCAGAGTTTAGATATACAACTCACTACCTTAAGAGAAATATAAGTAAAAGGAGTAAAAATTTTTAATAAAAAATATGTAAAACAGTAGAAGGAATGCAAGATAAGATAGCTGCTGCTGCTGCTGCTGCTAAGTCACTTCAGTCGTGTCCAACTCTGTGCCACCCCAGAGACGGCAGCCCACCAGGCTCCCTCATCCCTGGGATTCTCCAGGCAAGAACACTGGAGTAGTTCTTGCCCAACAAATGGGTTGCCATTTCCTTCCCCAATGCATGAAAGTGAAAAGTGAAAGTGAAATCGCTCAGTATTGTCTGACTCTTTGTGACCCCATGGACTGTAGTCTACCAGGCTCCTCAGTCCAAGGGATTTTCCAGGCAAGACCACTGGAATGGGGTGCCATTTCCTTCTCCAGGGGATCTTCCTGACCCAGGGATCAAACCCAGGTCTCCCAGAACTGTAGGCAGATGCTTTACCGTCTGAGCTACCAGCGATAGGCACATGGGAGTTTATAATAATCTGCCAACTTACAGTAGATTTAACATTAGTGATCACATTGTAAAAGAACTAGTTTATTTGGCTGTGAAGAAGGTTGAGCGCCGAAGAATTGGTGCTTTTGAACTGCGGTGTTGGAGAAGACTCTTGAGAGTCCCTTAGACTGCAAGGAGATCCAACCAGTCCATTCTGAAGGAGATCAGCCCTGGGATTTCTTTGGAAGGAATGATGCTAAAGCTGAAACTCCAGTACTTTGGCCACCTCATGTGAAGAGTTGACTCATTGGAAAAGACTCTGATGCTGGGAGGGATTGGGGGCAGGAGGAGAAAGGGACGACAGAGGATGAGATGGCTGGATGACATCATTGACTCGATGGACGATGGACGTGAGTCTGAGTGAAATCCGGGAGTCAGTGATGGACAGGGCGGCCTGGCGTGCTGCAGTTCATGGGGTCGCAAAGAGTCAGACACGACTGAGTGACTAAACTGAACTGAACTGATTGCCTGTGTGAATGTAATATACCAAATATTTATATACCTTCATGAATAAGAATAAAAATTATTTGTGCTTTGTTAAAACCATCAGAGAGAAAACATAAGGTCATTAGCTACACTTTCTTGAACAATTGCATTTCCTTGCTTAAAAAACAGGCATTTGGGGGCAGGACATATCCCAAACTATGCCAGTCTTAAGATTAGAAACCAAATTTTTCCCTAAATGGGAATTTATTTGTATCAGACTCTTCACTTCAACAACATCACAGATTTCTAATGAAAACTGTCATTAAAATATCGAGCTATGTTAATTACAACATTTAGGTACATCAGGTGTGGTTTGAACACTGTGCTACTGCAGAAGTGAGTATCAGCTTGTTAATGAGAATTGAAAGTTATGATGCTAGAACTGCCTTTAGGATGACCATGAAGTCATAAATCATCTTTAAATGCTGTGAGACATGACTTTTGTGGGTCCTGATGTGATATTTAAGAAGCTTCACATAGAAAGATCTTAATGACAGCTGTATTATGACGACGGTACCGTGAATGACAAATGCATCTCCACCATTCGTTGGAAGGGGTGTGTCTTTTCCAAGTTGTTGTCTCCACAGAGAGGGTAGAAATCCAGAAATCATCTTCACTTGTAATACACGTGTGTGATTACAGCTGACAACATGGCTTTAAGCCGCACTACCTTCTTTTCCCAGTGACACCGGCACCTGTCAGAAACTGTGAGGTACCCAAGGGTTGTAAATTTGTTACTTGTCAAAACTTCACCTGGTGCTGACTCAAGATAAGATGTTATTTCTAAAACACTATTTGGTGGTGTAGAAAAGTATGGCATTTCATACTTGTAATAATGAAAGTGAAGTCCTGGTTTAATGTGATAGATTTCCAGTTCGCATTAAGTATTCAAGCCTGTTTTATTAAGTTTCACTTCTAAGTACCTCAGAAGAATACCTGAGCATCCCTTCAGAGTTTATTTTGCTTGATTGTGATGCCTTACATGTCCTCAGAGCACAGAGAAATATGGGAGACTTGGTAATTATTCAAAGAATCTTTTATCTATTTTTCTTAGATACCTATAGGGACAACTCTGTACAAATTGCTGTTAAAAAATAGTGTTTGTACTAAATAAAATACTTGGACATAAAATATTACTTCCACAGAGTGTTCAGGATTTACGAACACAGATCAACCATATCGACTCTCTTCAGCAAGTGAATGAACATTTCTGCAAAACTGTTAGCTTGCTTCCAAACCCTTTTCATCAAGCTGTTTGATTTAGCGGTTTCCTGAATACCTAGTTCAGGATGAGGAGGCAGACTGTCTTCCTCAGGGGGATTTCTCAGTGCTCATTCTACTCCATAAATACGTTGGTTCTTTCTGATTTTATTTCCTGCAATTGTAACCCATTTTTGCTCCCCCAGGCTCACATCTTTCATCTGTCAATTCTCCAAAGTGTAAAAGAGCAATGGATAAAGAAGATTTCCTTCCAGAACAGATGGGTCTGGGTCTGCTTGTGATTTGCCAAACTCCAAAAGATATGTTCTTCCCTAAATCCTGCCAGCAAGAACTTGGGTGCTAAAATAGATGCATAAAATCCCTCTGTCCTGACACAACTGCTTGACTGTAAATTATGTTTCTGGGTATAAAACCATCCAGACTGTTTTATTTCCATTTCCATGTGCAGCACTCAAGTCCCCTGACAGTTTCTTAGTCATTTTAGGTTTGTGAACCGTGAAACTTCAGTCATCGGCTTCATATTCCTGTAGCTCCACCTTTGCTAACTGAAATATTAATATGCATCAGACTTACTTGAGCATCTCATTTGTCCTTCAGTTCTGCAGACTCATCTTGTCATAAACCTTCCCAAATCCATTCTTAGCAGGCTTTCCTAAAGGGTTATTATCACTATTCGTGTGTGTCTAACTCTTTCCCAGGGTTGGTACTCATTGCAAATGAAAGATAATATTTACCAGGATTTTATGATGTGACTTACAGAGCTAAACTCCTTACATATGTCACTTCATACAGTCATCTCAACAATGAGGTCAGGTAGGTACACTTATCATCCCCATTTCACCGAGGAAAAAGACTGAAGCCCAAGGAAGTCACAAAATTTGCTTCGGGTCACTTAGGGATTCAAATTCAGGCAGGCTCCACATAATTCCCAGCTTCGTGTATTCTGTTATGCCAAGCTGCTTACCCCCAAACTAAAGCATTTTTACAACAGAAGTCTTGGGTATAATTTTGGTGACTCTGAAGACACAAGTTGAGGTCTATATATAGTGCAAAAATTTAAAAATTGAAACCTTTAATTCACAGAATAATTAGATACAAGTGTGTGAGTGCCTGTAAGGGAGAGTGTGTGAGCACTTGCCCTGTGAAAAATAAAGCCTCTCTCAGCCTTTCTCACAGCTAATGCTCGCCCCCTGCTGGCACATCTAACCTGTTTCAAAAGCATTCTCTGCAAGTCCAGAACCCTTCTGTAGGGTCATTAAAACATAATCTAGCTTCTGCCAATTTAGAATAAGGACAATAAAATCAGCCTTCTGACCCCATAAGCCAATATGGAAGATCAGGCAATGGAAAGGACTACTTGAATGTGCTCTATTATGATTTCTTTGCTGGTGGAGATAACCCGCTTCCTTTGATTTCTAGGCAGTCTGAATTTTGTCATGTGCAAAAGACAGCAGATGAATTCTTATTAGTTATTCCCTTCAGGTGGTTCTGATGAGGGCAGCAGAGAAGAAAAATGTTGATATTCTAACCAAGGGAAGAATTAACTAAAGCAGAAGCTCACCTCTGTGATTCCATTTTATGTCTGGGGAAAAAATAAGACACTAAAAACTCCGTCATTTGCTCCAATCTATTCCTCTCTTCTCTTTAATAATGCAGGATTCTTTTTTTGCAGCCAGCGGTTAATGAACACTGCAACACTGGAATGGAACAGTCAGCATCTTGTAAGTTTGTCTGCTTCATGAGACACATGACTGTCAATCAGTTTGCTAAGGTAACATACAGTTGAGAGAATTAGACACGTGCTTGCAGAAAACTGGAGTAGGTTTGGAGTGTAACAAACTCACATTCAAGCAATACACACATATGAAAATAAAATTTTAAATATCAACTGATTTGCTTGAAATAAGTTGTAAATTTATAATGAGACTGACTGTATCAAAATATTAACTTGCTCAAATATCATCAGTATACTAAAAGGTCAATATCTAAAAATAATTAGCAAATTATTTATTAAAAATAATTAGCAAATTAGTAGCTTTCTATTCTATTTTTCATGTAATGGTTTATACATTTGTCTGATTTCCTCATTAAAGTTGCTAATGTGGAAAACAATATTTCATAATCCAGGAGAATGCTTAGAACTATGCAATCAGTGAGAGCTTTGATGAAATACAGAGATCAAAGATTACTCCTAAAGCTTGATAACATAAACAGAAAATTTTGATAATATAAACAAAAGTGAAGAAATAAGAAAAGTATTAAAAATAAGAAAGAGGGAAAATGACGAGTTTGTAATTTCTATGACCTCCTACTTTCTCCCAAATTCTTGACACTGTGAGGCTGGTTTATAGATTCCTCAGGCTGATGTATCATCTAAAACACAATTTATTCTGTTACACTACCTGCTTGCATAAGGAGTTTTGGTGTATATATTTGTGGTAAATAAGACACTAGCTACAAGGTTTTTAGCTTTTACAATGCCTGTTTTGTTATAGGAGTAAATTACCCAAAGATAAAAACAGTGTTTTATGCTAGGCACTGACATACATTAACCAATTTAATACTCTCAATAATCTTATTTTTTCTTTATTTTACTATTAGGGAAATGAAGGGTTAGCAGTGTCACACAGCAATAAAATCAAGATTCAAATACAGTTTGTAAACCTGTTCTTAACCACTGTGTGCCCATGATAAAAGCATCCCCTGCCCACTTATTAATTTACCTTCATCATGAAGAACTTAAGGGCACTTCTTTTCAGACAAAAAAGCTGCAACTGCGGCGACTTTTTGCAAGCTGTCAATTTCCTAGGAGGTTGAACAATGTGGAAAGGAGGACTGCCGGAGTCGAGTCCTCTGGGGAGGAAGGACATCACTGAGGCCTCAATGGATTGATGGCCAGGACCTGGGAGGAACAGGTATTCCCTGCACGGGGCTGTGCTCCATTCTTGGGGGTGCCTCAGAGAGATCCAGGGAATTGTTCACTGCGCACTAGCTACAGCAAAACCCCAGGGATTAAGGAAAGCTTGAGGGCAGGAGACACGGGGGCCATTAGAAAGTAGCAGTCACTCAAGAGATGAATTTTACTTGTCTATACATCTTAGGCAGAGAAGGCAATGGCAACCCACTCCAGTACTCTTGCCTGGAAAATCCCATGGGCGGAGGAGCCTGGTAGGCTGCAGTCCATGGGGTCACCAAGAGTCAGACATGACTGAGCGACTTCACTTTCATTTTTCACTTTCATACATTGGAGAAGGAAATGGCAACCCACTCCAGTGTTCTTGCCTGAAGAATCCCAGGGACGGGGGAGCCTGGTGGGCTTCCGCCTATGGGGTCGCACAGAGTCAGACACGACTGAAGTGACTCAGCAGCAGCAGCAGCAGCATACATCTTAGGTAAAGGAATACATACACAGAGAGAGAGACTTTTGAACATTTCAAAATAATTTTGTGATTTATCCATCACAAAGGATAATTTAAAATACCTACATCACATTCTTTACCTATTGTGTAAGAAATTACATACATGGAATCTTAAAAAGCTGAGCTCATTGAAATAGAGAATGCAATGCTGGTTGCCACGGGGATGGGGGTGAGAGAAATGGGGAGATGTTGGTCAAAGGGTACAAAGTTTCAGTTATGCAAGATGAATAGTTCTGGAGATACAATGTGTAGCGTGGTAAGTACAGTTATCAGTATTGTATTACATACTTGAATGTTGTTAAGAGAACAGATCTTAAGTGTTATCACCACACACAGACACACACAACATGATAATTATGTGAGGCAATGGAAGTGTTAACTAACTTTACTGTGGTCATCTTTTCGCAATGTATAGGTATATCAAATCATCATATTTTACACTTTAAACTTACATGTGTCATGTGTCAAATAATATCTTAATAAAGCTGGAGGTGAAAAACTGCAAGAGAAACAAAAACACTAGGGAAGATGTAAGCGTGAGAATTTGGCTGCAGAGAAGATCAGTGTGTCTATGGCATGCGACTCAATGGACAAACTTGATTTGGCGTTAGTATCAGTTTAAATAGGTATGAAGGGTGGACTATTAAAGTGATAAAACTGGACAAATTATGCCCCATTCTTTCAAAATAATCTATTTCAGAATCTAAATTGTTTGCGTCGGTAGTGACTAGTAACCTTTTAAGCTGAGTCAGTTCAAGACCACATCCTTTCTTCACATTGTACTGACACACGTTCCTAATAATCTCAACTGTATTTTCATCACAGGCTATGTGGGCATTCCAGTGTATGGTTCCTGGATCTTTTATTTAGATAGGCTTTCCTTAAATGGTACACTAATGGCCTAAAAGATTTAATTAAACTCTGAACATGACAGAGTACAAAATAACCTTTTAAAGAATAAGGAACACTGGTGTTATACTCCTGTGATCCTGTGAAACCCAAGCTACCATCTAGAGCAGAGAGAGGCAAAGGGATGGCTTCTATATTTGAAACTCTGCTATAGGATCCTAAACGCTTCTCAGTACAGCCCCCTGAGATAGTTGTCACCATATGGAACAGATAAAGACAGAGGTTATTATCTGTCTGAGGTGACAACTGCAGCATGAGGATCCTTACCTAGATCTGATTCTACTCAAAAGCAAATGGCCCTTGGGTAACTGCACAAAATTGGTGAAAATAGTACACCTACTTAGGGACAGTACATTGCCTTAGAGCCTGCAGTTAGCCAGGGCAAAAAGGTGATCTCAAAAGTCTCTTTAAGTATAAACTATTTTTTAAAATGGAAAATGCAATGCTTATCCAGAGAGTTTTAAATGCTGCCTTCTAACTACTTCACCACATTTATTAAAATGTCCTAATTTTTTCTCTTCTAGAATGTGATCTCTAAAGATTTGCTTCTTCGATTCAATTTTATTAAAGTGATACCCAGCTCAGATTGTGCAATGAAGTCCATGGAAAAATGTAAATGGAAATTCACTCTATGAAAAACTTGGCTATAAGATTTATTCTGAGCAACACCAATCTTTTGTACCATATTGAGTTTCTATTTTACTATTGCGGCTTGAATCTGTTTTCTGTTATCAGACTTTAATACACAGAACATTTCTGTAAAATCTCTCAAGTAACACAGCATACAAAAACTTATCAAACTGGGTTAGAAAGCCTTTTTTGAGCCCTGAAACCCAAAGAGGGCTGCCTCATCCTTACACAACTGGGGGGAAGCTGCTAGGTGTGGATGGAAAATCAATAGTGACAGTTAACTGACAAAGCCACCAGCATGAAGACAAGCTAGAGAAAGAAAGAAAGCAGGAGGGGGTGGCAGGAGGACCCTGTGATGGGGATCAAAGAGCTCAGGTCTTACTAGAGCTCATCAAAAGATCAGGCAAGCCAAGAACTCTGCTTCCTCACCAGCAAGGTGAGGGATATACATCAGAGGCATTCTACTCCTTCAGAGTATGAGCTCTTTCTCTGACAGGCAGCCCAAAGCCTCAAAAACCAGGTGAAAATTCAACAATAGAAAACAGGCATTCTGACCTTGACAGTGATAGAAACAGGAGACAAAGAATTCTGTAAATTAGGCAGTCATGTAGAACTATGAGGCTGAATTCAGCTGAAATTTAGAGTTAATTTTTCTTTTAACTGAAGTATAGTTGATTTCCAATATTGTGTTAGTTTCAAGTATATAGGAAAGGGATTCAGATATATGTGTGTGTATCTATATTCATTTTTATTTATTTCCATTATAGCCTATTATAAGATATTACATATAATTCCCTGTGATATACAGTGAATCCTTATAGCTTATTTATTTTATATATGGTATTGTGCATCTGTTAATTCCATACTCCCAATTTATCTCTCCTCCATTTTAGTAGCTTTAAGTTTGTTTTCTATGTCTCTGAGTCTGTTTTGTAAGTAAGTTCATTTGTACTATTTTTAGATTCTACACATAAGTGATATGATGTAATATTTGCATTTCTCTGACTGACCTACTTCACTTAACGTGATAATCTCTAGGTCCAATAACATAGACAAAACATTCTCTTACATAAATTGTAGCAACATTTTCTTAGGTCAGTCTGCCAAGGTGATAGAAATAAAAGAAAAATAAACAAATGGGACCCAAGCAAACTTATAAATTTTTGTACAATAAAGAAATTCATAAACAAAATGAAAAGAAAATCTATCGGCTGGGAGAAAATATTTGCAAACAATGTAACCGACAAAGGCTTAATTTCCAAAGCAGAAAAACAGCTCATACAACTCAATAGCCCCCCAAAAACAACAACAACTCAATCAAAAATTGGATAGAACATCTAAATAGACATTCCTCCAAGAAGACATATAGATGGCTAACAGGCAGAAGAAAGGGTGCTAAACAACGTGAATTATTAGAGAAGTGCAAATCAAAACTACAGTGAGACATCACCTCACACCAATCAGAATGACATTCTTATAAAAAATTCTACATATAATAAATGCTGAAGCATGTGTTGAAAAGAGAACCCTGATACACTGTTAGTGGGAATGTAAACTTGTGCAGCCACTATGGAAAACTGTATGGAGATTCTTTAAAACACAAAAAATAGAGTTTCTACATAATCCTGCAATCCCACTCTTGGGCATATATCCAAAAAAGACAAAAGCTCTAATTTGAAAAGATGCATGCACCCCAGTGTTCCTAGGGGCACTATTTACAACAGCCAAGACATGGAAGCTACCTATGTGTCCATCAACAGATGAATAGATAAAGAAAATATACCATATATATATATAGAGAGAGAGGGAGAGAGAATAGAATATTATTCAGCCATAAAAAAGGGATGAAATAATGTCATTTGTAGAGTTAACTTTTGAGTAGAAAGATCATTATATGTCTCCAGAGCTGTCCATGCTTGAGGTGGTTCTGACTCTAAAAACATAACCCCAATCCTTTAAACACTGTGTAACAGAGAAGAACTAACCTGACTCCATATTGGATCAGTTCCTTTAGCTCTAACCCTTGTGTTCTATTGCCTCTGCTTAATTATGCTGGCTTTGCACCTTTGTCTAAAAGAATGTGGACTATAACCTTAAATATACATGATAGGTCTTTCTCAAGACTCTGCCTCTAGGACTTGACCTTTAAAGCCATAATAACACTTTTCAGGCATATGGAGATAAAAAGTTACAAAACAGAAAATAATCCCTGCAGATGGTGACTGCAGCCATGAAATTAAAAGATGCTTGTTCCTTGGAAAGAAAGCAATGACAAACCTAGACAGCATATTAAAAAACAGAGACATCACTTTGCCAACAAAGATCCATGTAGTTAAAGCTATGGTTTTTCCAGTCACATATGGATATGAGAGTTTAACCATAAATAAAGGGAAACGGAAAGGGAAGTTGCTCAGTCGTGTCTGACTCTTTGCAACCCCATGGACTGTAGCCTACCAGGCTCCTCTGTCCATGGGATTTTCCAGGCAATAGTCCTGAAGTGGATTGCCATTTCCTTCTTCAAGGGATCTTCCCAACCTAGGGATCAAACCTGGGTCTCCCGCATTGCATACAGACGCTTTACCATCTGAGCCACCAGGGAAGTCAACCATAAAGAAAGCTGAGCACCAAAGAATTGATGCTTTCAAATTGAAGTGCTGGGAAAGACTCTCTAGAGTCCCTTGGACTGCAAGGAGATGAAACCAGTCAATCCTAAAGGAAATTAACCCTGAATGTTCATTGGAAGTACTGATACTGAAGCTGAAGCTCCAATACTCTGGCCACCTGATGTGCAGAGCCAACTCACTGGAAAAGACTTTGATGCTGGGAAAGATTGAGGGGAGGAGGAGAAGGGGGCGTTAGAGGATGAGATGGTTAGATAGCATCACTGACTCAATGGACATGAATTTGAGAAAACTCCAAGAGATAACGAAGGACAGGGAAGTCTGGAGTGCTGCAGTTCATGGGGTCACAAAGAATGGTACATGATTTAGTGACTGAACAATAACAACTGAACTATGTGGGAAGCACAATGTAAGCACTGTTTGACTACCTTTAGAAGTGCTCTGAAAACAGAGAACAAGATTACCCTCAGTCGCTATCTTTTCTACCCACCAAAACAAGCTGTTTAACCTGAGACTGTAATAGTGAACCGTAGTTAGCTACCTAAGCAATCTGTTTGTTGATGCCTACTGCTTTCCCACTTAGCTTCTAGGGGTCAGGGACTGTTTGGTGTTTACTGCTACCTTCTGACAAGGATTCTCACCATTTCTGCAACCTTCTAAGGAAGAGAAATAAAATGGACTGACTTGAACCAAAGGTAAAATAAGGCAAATTCCTCTCTTTCTTTTACTCATTTAATATGCCACTATAACTGAAAGTTAAACAATAACCGCAAGAAAGGAATTAGTGTTTATATCAAGCTACTGAGAATTCCTGAGGTATAAAATGAAATGATTTGCCTGGAGTATGGGAGAATTTTCTATTGTAGTACAATCAATATATCATAAAATGAATTACATTCAGGGCATTTACAATGTTGTGAGAATTTCTTAAAGTCTAACAAGCAAAGTATGTACGTTATCTTCACAAACACTACCTTAAGAACATTCTCATTCCTGTAAATTCTCATTTTTCTTGTGTTAGAACTTCAGAGTAAGGATGTCATAATTAACATACATGTAGTAATAGTGTAATAGCATATATTCTTTGGCATTTATTTTAGTGATAAAATATTCTATGAAGGCATTACCAGTGTGTTTGAAGCCTTACGGATAGTACTCAGAGCTCCTCGAGTATTTTATAAGCCTGGAGTGCACAGTGTTCATGTTTACAGAAGTACACTCTGTAGCCCATGAACAACCCAGCCAAAAAGGCTGCCTCCCAGCTCTCGAACACCCTCAGTTTGGATGATCTTGTCTTCCATCCTGCTAGAGGACAATACTTCCACCATCCAGTCCCTGAACCATCTCATGACACTGCCAATACCTATAATTCTTCAAACTACACATTCTCTGCTCCTTTTCATTAGTTTTATAGTTCAACCACCCTACTGTGACCAGTCGGCAAACTCAATGAATTATCCCTTTGAGTTCCCAGTTTTGCCCCAGTCCTTAGGCTTGCTTTTACTTGTCAACTTACACAGTGTAAGACCTGTCATGTCAATAACACCCTTGTCAGTCCCATAAACTTTCTTAACCCTCCATTTTGTTTTAGAGGCAAACTCCAAGACAGGATCATGTAACAGAAACAGTAGTCTGGACCAAGACGGCATTTTGATAACTGAACTTTCTGAGCACCCAGCACAGTGCCTACAAATTGCAGGCAGTAAATATATATTTGCTGTATGAACACCCCATCCCTTAATATTCTTAATTGGGTGAAAACTGATTAAAATGACCAGGACTAGAAGGCAGCAAAAGGGGACAAGTAGGTGACTGTAGCATTGCCACCCAGCTGACTGTGTACAAAGCCTCAGGATTTTCTGTACCAACCTCTTCTCCCTCTCACAGTGCCCTCCACCCTCCCTGTATTCTTGGGCTGCCATCATTCCTTTATACACCAGCACATCACAACTGCCCCCAAATTTCGATAGAGAATACTCTACAGCATTTAAACGTTTAGGAGATAGAATTTCAACAGCCCTGTCACCTTGATTGTGCTTCAGCCGAATGGAGATTGCTCTAATTACCCACATCACTTTGGATAGAGCAGTTTCAACTTTTCTCATTTCCTAGTCCCTCTCATTCTAATGAAATAACAGGAATACAGCAACTGGAAAAGCATGTCTCTTACTAAGCCTGTCTCTCACAATTTTGTATTCCTTAATTCAGCATGTTCAATATTAAAAACAATTTATACTTTGCTCTTTTCCTGTTATGACTCTTTTGCTAGCTGAGTCGATACATGGGACTCTTTGGGAAAAACATAACTTTGATTCCATCATATAAAAGAGGCAGAGGGACTTCCCTGGTGGTCCAGTGGCTAAGATTCCATGCTCCCAATGTAGGGGCCCAAGTTCGATCCCTGGTTGGCTAAATAGACCCCACATGCTGCAACTAAGACCTAATGCAGCCAAATAATTACTTTCTTTAAAAAAAAAAAGGCAGAAATCTTCACAGAGAAGTCCAGCACCTCTGTCTACACAGGTGAAATACTCTACTTAAAGATATTATCTAGATAATTCCTGCTCAAAATATATATTCACCTGAAATTACCTTCTACACCATAAATAAAAGTAAAGTGTTAGTCACTCAGTCCTGTCCAACTCTTTGCAAACCCACGGACTGTAGACCTCCAGACTCCTAGGTCCATGGGATTCTCTTGGCAAGAATACTTGAGTGGGTCGCCACTCCCTTCTCCAGGGGATCGTCTCAACCCAGGGAAAAAACCCGGGGATCCTGCACTGCAGGCAGATTCTTTACTGTCTGAGCCAACAGGGAAGCCCTCCCACATCATAGCACTGATATTTGGTGCTTCTGTGGCTGAACATATCGTATTCCAATTCTCTTCTGACATTTTCCAAAATATCAAAATTAGAACCAAAAAGCTGAATTTCAGATGTCCTAGCCAGCTCACCTTAGTGGTATAACTAACTGGACTATGAAAATATGCTGATATCTTGATTATTTTGACCTTAGACATTAACCATTGATTTTGACTTTGATATCACCATAAATAACAAGAGCTGTCATTAAAGTAACAAGATAACAGTACCCTGACAGTCCAAGTAAGGCTAGAAGCACATCATTTATCATACTTTTAAAAATATAAGCTCAGTCATAGCATTTTGTAATTCATATACATTTTATCCGTTAGGCTTGAGTGACAAAAACCTATCCCTAAACATAAACCAAATCACTGAAAAGAAGTCTGTTCTTTTCTAAGCTGATCCTGGCTGCCATCTAAATGTTTTTTATTCTATAACAAATATTGCACCAAATTTGTTCTGTAACAAATCTATCTCATAACTTCCACCTGAAGTGTACAGTTAGAAGACAAAACCTGAAAAGTTCACTCAAGAGCAAGTTGTAAAAACATATGAGGACATCTAACTTTGGATTTCATCATCCTTAAAAGAGGCTGTTTGTTAGCAGGAAAAGCCCTGTGGCCTGAAGTTAAAGCTTTGGTATCTGAAACCCAGGTTAATCAATGTATAATTCTGTAATAATAAATAAATATCAATAAATAATTAATTTATACCTTGCAAAAATTACTTTCAAACTTCCATACTTTCTTTGCAACTATCAGTCACTAATTTAAAACAGACTTACACGTATTTAAACCCCTGTGTGTGTTTGTGACCCCATGGACTGTAGCATGCAAGGCTCCTCTGCCCATGCGATTCTCCAGGCAAGAATACTGGAGTGGGTTGCCATTTCCTTCTCTAGGGGATCTTTCCAACTCAGGGATCTGTGAAATACTATGCTAAGTAGCAATACTTCAAAGAGAAACATTGCCTCCACCCTCAAGAAGCACACAGTCTAGCGAGACAAAGAGAAAAAAAAAAACAAAACACTCTATCAGCACAGATTCAGACATGAAGTATGCTTGAGAACACAGCAGAGAAACACCTGAGGCAGTCTTAGGCTAAGGAGGTGATGATAATAGCTTCCGACAGGTGACTGAGATAAATGAGATGGTGTATATAAAACTGACAGGCACATGGTAGTTATTCCTCCTACAAACCATCACTACAAGAAAGTCAGGCTCTTTAAGGGATGGATGGGAAAGGATGAATGAGAAAGGAGATAATGGCAGGGGATGAGGAGAGCTGTGCTGCCCTGCTGCTCCTCTGGGTCTAAGCTGGAGCTCTACATACTTACCCGGCCTGCTGTGCATGCCTTCAGAGTCACAGCACGTTTCTGTTTCCAGCCAATGGCTTATGGCATCTGAAGTCTCATTAACAAGAAACTCTGGACCCTCCTCTGACATTGCTTCTAAGGGATATAAGAGCAAGGAGGGATTTGTGATTAGGAAACCTATCATCACTAGACGTCTTAGACATCATTTAGCAGGAGACCAGAAAGCATGGCAAAAATGAGTATATAATGTGTTGGCAAGTGTTAACAAATGCTATGGGACAGGTAGACCATACCTAAGTATCTACTGTGCCTCTGAGTCATGGCCTCCAGTTCCTTCCACAGAGCAACTAACTGCCCCCAATTTGTAATACATCCATTTTTAGAGTAAACTTGTTCAAGCTTTAGTCAAATCCAAAAAGGAGAATCTTTATTCTACTTGTACTGTAATACTCTAGGACAATGCTATAATTTTGCTATTCCAGAAATATCCCTGAGTCTAAAGTTTCCTTAGGGTTGAATTGGACAGAATTGGGAGACTCATTGCTAATGTAACTTGACTTTTGGCCCTCCTAAGGGGAAATCCCTAGAGCATCACCCAGCAGCCACCTGTCAGCACAGCCTAGGTCCCCGCCTCCTCATCATGCTCTTAGAAAGAAAGCTATCAGTTTCTCTTTTCCCTCAGGATTCAAGAGTGCCTGCTTTGCATCAAATTAATAGAGGCTTTCCACATAGAAATTAAATGTGATCTCTGATCATTTAACTGTGTGAATCTGAGGGAGAAAAGGAATTCTCAAAGTGAATTTCAAAATCCTCTCATCACATCAAAGTTTGAGCCATGATATAAAAAGAAGCCTAAATTACCCCCAGAGAGGAGCTGTTGTGAGGTGCTAAATTCAGTAACAATTTGCTCTATCGCATCTTCTATTTTGCTTAATGTTTTGAACATAGAAATGACACGTATTTCACATTTTGCACTTGGCATAAATACAAGGCACTCCAAAAATCTTACTTTCATTTTCCTATGTTCCTTGCCAAACCTCTCCCCCAACCCCCCCCCAAAAAAAAATTCAGGCATTTTGAGAGACCATAAAATTTTGCAGTGTTTTATTATCCATACCCTGGATGCTATGAACTGCATGGGTCTCTGTGTTTTAATGGTTTCTTGGAATAAGAAGGATAGGCTTTGAATCCCCTATTTTGTTGCAATGCTTCAGGTCATCTTTAATTCCTAGTTTCTAACCAAGTGCCTAGCTCGGGGGATTCCTGATTTGATTACACACTAGAATCTACTGGGAGGCTTTTAAAAATTCTGATGCCCAGGTCACAACCCAGCAACTAAATCAGAATGCCTATACTGGCATACACAGGAATCAGTGTTTTCCAAAGATTCCCAAGGTGTTTCAGTTCAGTCACTCAGTCGTCTCCGACTCTTTGCGACCCCATGAATCGCAGCACACCAGGCCTCCCTGTCCATCACCATCTCCCAGAGTTCACTCAGACTCACGTCCATCGAGTCCGTGATGCCATCCAGCCATCTCATCCTCTGTCGTCCCCTTCTCCTCCTGCCCCCAATCCCTCCCAGCACCAGAGTCTTTTCCAGTGAGTCAACTCTTCACATGAGGTGGCCAAAGTACTGGAGTTTCAGCTTTAGCATCATTCCTTCCAAAGAAATCCCAGGGTTGATCTCCTTCAGAATGGACTGGTTGGATCTCCTTGCAGTCCAAGGGACTCTCAAGAGTCTTCTCCAACACCACAGTTCAAAAGCATCAATTCTTCGGCGCTCAGCCTTCTTCACAGTCCAACTCTCACATCCATACATGACCAGTGGAAAAACCATAGCCTTGACTAGACGGACCTTAGACGGCAAAGTAATGTCTCTGCTTTTGAATATGCTATCTAAGTTGGTCATAACTTTTCTTCCAAGGAGTAAGCGTCTTTTAATTTCATGGCTGCAGTCACCATCTGCAGTGATTTTGGATCCCCAAAAAATAAAGTCTGACACTGTTTCCACTGTTTCCCCATCTATTTCCCATGAAGTGATAGGACCAGATGCCATGATCTTCGTTTTCTGAATGTTGAGCTTTAGGCCAACTTTTTCACTCTCCACTTTCACCTTCGAAACAGGCATTAATATTTGGAACCGCTGTTCAAGCATGTAGTTGGTACTCAGTGCATTTTTTCTGATAACTGATAATGTAAATGAGTTGATGAACGGGAGGGCGAATTGATGAGGAAAGAGAGAACGCATAGGAGAATGATTTAGAGTTAGAAGATCTGAGTTCAAGCTCTAGCTTATTAATTTCTGTGTAACTTTGGGAAGGTAAATCATAAGCCATATGAATCTGTTTCCTTTTTCATCTGATCGAGACAATGATACTGTCCTAACAAGTGATACCATCATCCTCTTAATGACCATCACCACCTTTACTTCTTAACTATTTTATGAAACTACCACTTTAATTCACATCTGCACAACTTTAGGACATAGGACACAGTCTTCCAGGCCATGTGACCAAGGTCTTCAGAATCGATACTTTTTAGAAAGGATTCTTCACTTTTCAGAGTAGTGACTGGTCAAGGAATGATGTACTGTTGTACAAATGATGTACAATCATTTGCCATCAGAATATGACCTTGGCCCACCACTTCAAGCCTCCACATCGCCCAAGCCCTCACGCTGCTCTAGAGTAGATATGTGAACCCAAGGGGCACATCATCCCTTGAAACCGCCATCCTTTGTTCTTTGCAACAAAGTGTTACATTTACAGTGACTTGAGGGATAAATTAACACTTTGAACAAAGACAAAATCTTCCTGACCAGCTGGTCTGTAGCTCTGCTGGGACATAAGCCAAAACTGATTCCTCCAGCCAAAGGAATCACTTGAACTTGCAACATGATTTGAGTTTAATATCAGGAAGAATGTCCTAGGTATAAAGGCTATTTGTACTTATAAAAAATAAAGGATGCGAAACCCTTTTCTATGTCCCATTTTTATGTAATTTTTTTCTAGCATTTAGTGGGGAAAGGTGTCCTTGAAGTGTAACGGCTAAGAACATTAGTTTTGGCATCAGACAGACCTGAATTTTATTCTGGTTCCATGGCTTGCAAGCTTAAACTCTCAAAGCCAGCTACCATTACCTGACCTCTGAGATAAGGAGGCCAATATATACTTTACAAAGTTGTGGTGAGAAATACAGTGACCATATAATTTACCACTTAAATCAAGGTACTCTGGAGAGGGAAAAGGGGTCATCTCATTAATTAGTGAGTTTTAATTAATCTATCTAGAGTTAAACAATGTCTCTCCCTGGCCCAACCTGAAGATATGGTCAACCCACGCAGTGGGCATCCCCCAAAACTTATGGTTATTCACATTACTGCATTAAAATATAACAGAAAGCCTTCACAGAGAAGACACATGTGAAATCAGGGTAAATGTTGAAAGGAATCAAGATGGAACTGAACCCCTCCAATTCAGCTTATATACTGACCTCCTGGGAGGCATTTCTTCTGCCAAGTCACTCATCAATGCAGGTTTACTGAGCTGAATGAGGTTTAAGAGAAAAGGTAGAGAGTTTCACACTTGTTAAATACATATATAAAAAATCATTAAATAAAGTTTGACAAAAGGGACCTTAGATATTCAGTCTATTGCTCATATCTTACAGTTTAGGAAACAGATTCAGAGAAAAGGCATCTTCTTCTCGTATTCTCCTCATAGAGAGAATCAGAGAATGGAGAAAACTCTGGGGTTCTTTCCATCAAATTATTATAATAAATTTCATTGTAATATATCAAAAAGTATTGCTACATAAAGACATAAAACTTTGGGGAATATGACTATGAAAGAAATGCACTTGCCTTAGCTGGTCTCCTAAAAGCCTCTTGGAACACAAATGTGTCATTTGTAAGCATAACGAAGTGCTATAGGCTAATGCCACCCCTGAGCTGCTCTCTCCCCTGAAATAGAAAAGGCCATCTCTTCATTTTCCTAATTTGTTCATATCCTCTAGAGTCATTTCAGTCTTCCTCCCTCAATTTTTTTTTAAGATCCCATAAACTAAAAGGACTGTGGCCCTAGATTGCTATAGAATATAATAAATCTACTTCTGTTGGTCTTTAATACCTATAATAACTCTTCCTTCAGTAAAGGTTTCACAATACTTTCTTTTGATAGTATCATTTTTTTTTCTATCTTTAAATGGAAACTTCAAAAAATTACATTCAGTAAACTGGTAATTTAAAACGTTAAAAATAAAAAGAGTAAGCAAGCAAGAATTATGTTAGCCTAGCTAGATCTCACCTGGGTAGTTTTCAAGAGATAAAATGTTTTTAAATCAATATTTTAGTTTTCGTCTGTACCCTCCTTCTGTTACTTTTAGTTCTTGTTCATTTAGCTTTAGAACATATTCAGGTACTTTCACTACTGAGTTGCATAGCAAATCAATTCCACTGACAAAGTTAAAACTACAGCTGACTTTTTATTCAGAAGGTACTAGCTATCACTTCCCAAAATCTGTATCTTGATATAATTCTGAAGACAAAGTTATTGTGATACTAAGCACAAGTTCTGGTTCTGTATATTTTTATGCCCATTCGTTCTTTGCAGTAAAACCTGAAAAGTCATGTAACCTTGACCATTCCTTACCATCATCATGGAACAATTCCAGACAATAGCAACAACCACCTCACGTGGTCACACTTTTCTGCAGTAGACACTCAACAAGAACCCCTGAGGTTCACAAAACACTAACAAGAGCTCTCTTTCACTTTCTACTTCATTGGTTCATGAAGTAAAAAGTGAAAAAAAGAATTAGCCAGAGAAAGCGAAAGTGATAGTGAAGTCTCTCAGTCGTGTCTGACTCTTTGTGACCTTGTAGACTGTAGCCTACCACACTCCTCCCTCCATGGGATCTTCCAGGCAAGAGTACTGGAGTGGATCACCATTTCCTTCTCCAGAGGATCTTCTGGACCCAGGGATCGAACCCAGGTCTCCCACATTGTAGGCAGATGCTTTGCCATCTGAGCCACAAGGGATGCCCTAATGAAGTAGAGGGTTGATTTATTAACCATCAACTCAATAATAGTCCTCAGTTGTTAGAAAATCCTTTCTTGCATCTTTTGTCTATACCAAATACCCATCCTTCAAGGCATAATTCAAAGTCCAATTCTTTCTCAATGGTTTCTGAATCTTCTCATCCTTTCCCAGAAGTAGATAGTCTCTTCCTTTCCTGAAATCTTACAGTTTAAAATTCCACTGATAACTTTCTACTTCTTGTTGGAGATATTTATTCACATGCTTTCTTAGGATCTTGCAGATTTCTTCATTTCTTAAAAAGGACATCTATGTCCCTTTGGTCTTGTCACCACAGCTCTTGTTAGTGTTTTATGTGCCAGCTTCCCTGGTGGCTCAGATGGTAAAGCATCTGCCTGCAATGCAGGAGACCTGGGTTCGATCCCTGGGTTGGGAAGATCCCCTGGAGAAGGAAATGGCAACCCACTCCAGTACTCTTGCCTGGAAAATCCCATGGACAGAGGAGCCTAGTAGGCTACAGTTCATGGGGTCGCAAAGAGTCAGACACGACTGAGCGACTTCACTTTTTCTCTTTCTTTCACTTTCTACTTCATTGGTTCATTCACTTATTTGACAAATATTAATCAAACATCTCTTATGGGCTATACAATGCTATGCTTTAGTATAAAGCGGGGAGGGGAAAAAAAGATACAGCCTCTGCCTTAGAGTCTAAAATCCTCTATCTACGTCCTTTCCACGTTTTCACTTTGCAAGCCTGGGACAATGTACAAACCTGGAACTAATTATAGATTAAAGAGTTCAGAGAAGGCTGTATAGTTGTTGACTACATGGAAGTGATCACTGTAAACCTGAGACCAAGTTTTATATTTGCATTTGTAACGATAAGATACAAAGGAGAAAAGATTAACTTTTCTATTTGTTCACTCACAATCCAAATATAAGCTAGAATTTTCATTATAAATGACTAGGATCTGTGTAATGACTTTATAAAAATTGAGTAAATAAATTAAATCATCCAAATAATAAAATAGCTAAAAATAACTAATACATTTTTTCTTCTTTTGACAATTATAAAAATATATTTATTGAATATATCCTGTCCTTGGGTTCTGGAGTGTGAATTATTTGAGGTTAAGTTTGGAGCTTTTTGTATTTTTCATTATTTAGAGGTTTAATTCCACCTGAAGATACAGCAGAAAATGTACTAGGCTTCGTTTTAAAAAATAATTCTCAAAGAATAGTAAGCATTTTTCCCTTTTAAGAGCTTTAAGAAAGAACAACCATTAGGAAGCCTGATGCCATCTTAGGATGAGCCATTTATAGTAAATATAAAAGTTATATTAAATGTAGGTTATCTAACTATAACAATTAAATGACTCATACTGACAGAGAATTAAAATAATATGACCTCATTATATGATATCTATGAAAAACTTATTTCAAATATAACAACATAGGCAGGTTGAAGTAAAAGTATAGACAAGATAATTATAAACATCCTCAGTTGTCCCCTTTTCCTCCTGCCTTCAATCTTTCCCAGCATCAGGGTCTTTTTCAAATGAGTCAGTTCTTCATATAAGGTGGCCAAAGTATTGGGAGTTTCAGCTTCAACATCAGTCCTTCCAATGAATATTCAGGACTGATTTCCTTTAGGATGGACTGTTTGGATCTCCTTGAAGGGGACAACAGAGGATAGATGGTTGGATGGCATCACCAACTCAATGGACATGAGTTTGAGTAAACACAGGAGTTGGTGATGGACAGGGAGGCCTGATGTGCAGCAGTCCATGGGGTCGCAAACAGTCAGACACTACTGAGAGACTGAACTGAACTGAATTGTAAACATTAATCAAAACAAAGTAAAAGTGGCTATATTAATATCATATAAGACCACAGACTTCTGAGCAAATAAAACTACCAGACACTGAGAAAACCATTTCTTAAATATAAAAGAGTCAATCAACCAAGAAGATATATCCATCCCAAATATACACACCAAATACAGTTCTGCAAAATAAGTCATGTAAAAATTAACAGGACTGAACACAGAAGTAGACAAATCCAATAATTGTAGACTTTAATCTACGCTCCATTAATAGGGCAACTAAATAAGAAAATAGCAAATATATATAATTCAATGACAGCAACAACCAAGAGAACCTAATTAACATTTGTGGAACAATCCCCCAATAGTAGAAACCACATTCTTCTCAAGAACCCATAGAACATATATCAAAATTGGCTATATTATGACTGATGAGTAAATCTCAACAAATTTAAAAGAATTAAAGTTATATATATGTATTTTCCATCAACAAGGAACTCAAACTAGAAATCATTAACAGAAAGACAACAAGAAAATCTTCAAAAACTTAGAGACTGAACAACACAATTTAGTCAATGAGTCAAAAAAAGAAATCTTAAAGGAAATTTTAAAACTACATTGAACTGAGCAAAAGGAAAAGTATAAAATAACAAAATTTGCAGGAAAATGCTAAAGCAGCATTAAGATTGAAATTTAAAGCACTAAATGCATGCAATCAAAAACAAGTTTCAGGTTAATGATATAAGTTCCCATCTAGAATAGGAAGAGCAATATAAGCCCACAGTCAGTAGAAAGACTGGAATAATAAAGAGCAGAAATCAATGAAATTTTAAAAAGAAAAACGATAGAAACAATTAAATGAAGTACTTGGTCTTTGGAAATATCAGTAAAATTAACAAACCTGTAGCAAGACAATTTAGCCAAAATTTAGACAAAAAAAGGGAGAATGTGCAAATTACCAACATCAAAACTAAAACAGAGGATATTACTACAGACTCTACAGACATCAAAATAAATAATAGTTAAAGTATACTCTGAACAACTTTTCACCATAAATTTGGCAACTTTGATGAAATATACCTATCCTTTCAAAGATACAAAGTACCACAACTCTTCAAATATGAAATAAACTATTTTTATATCCCTGTACTATTAAAGAAACTGAATTTATTAATTAAAATATTTGCAAAGATTTAATTACAAAAATATATATAGTTTCACTGGAGAATTTTGCCACACCTCTAAAGAATTAACACCAATTCTACATAACTTCTGCCAGAAATCCCTTCTCAATTCACCTTACAAAGCTGAGATTACCTTGACATCAAAATCAAACAAAAAATAGTACCATAAAAGAAAACTACAATATGCCTCAGGAATTTAGATGTAAAAATTGTTAACAAAATATAGGCACACAGAATTTGGCAATACATAAAAATAATTACACGCTTTGACCAACTAGTATTTATTTTAGGGATCCAGACTGGTTCAGTATTTGAAAATGTAATCAACTACATTAATAGTCAAAGGAAAAAAATCATATCATTGTATCAATAGATGCAGAAAAAGGCATTTGCCAAATTTAATGTTTATTCATAGTAAAAATTCAGAAAAGCAGAAAGAGAGAGGAACTTCCCCACCTGATAAAGATGATCTTAAAAAACTTATAGCAAACACTATATTTAATGGTTAAAGATTGGTAGTTCTTTCCTTATGATGGGGAACAAGGCAAAAGTATTTGCTTTCACTACTCTTATTCAACATGGTACTAGAAGTTGTAACCAGTGGAATAAGGTTAAAAAAAAAAAAAAAAGAAAGTAATTCAAAGACATACAGATTTACCAGAAAAAGTTAAACTGTTCCTATTTACAAAGGACGTGATTGTCTATATAGAAAATCTCAAAGACTCTACCAAATTAAAGCATCTTCTAGAAATAATAAGTAAATCAAGGTTGAAAGAATACAAGATAAACACACACAAAAAATCAGCCTCCTATAAAGCAGTGTTTTTATGTGCTAGCAATATATATATACAACATCAAAATTTAAAATACAATACCATTTATAGTTGCTCAAAACTTTAATGCTGCACTGTGCTTAGTCATGCCCAATTCTTTGTGACCTCATGGACTATAGCCCACCAGACTTCTCTGTCCATGGGGATTCTCCAGGCAAGAATACTGGAGTGGGTTGCCATGCCCTCCTCCAGGGGATCTTCTCAACCCAGGGATCAAACCCAGGTCTCCCACATTGCAGGTGGATTCTTTACCAGCTGAGCCACCAGGGAAGCCCAAGAACACTGGAGTGGGTAGCCTATCCCTTCTCCAGGGGATCTTCCTGACCCAGAAATTGAACTGGGGTCTCCTGCATTGCAGATGGATTCTTTACCAGTTGAGCTACCAGGGAAGCCCAAAACTTTAATATTTAGGTGTAAATCCAAAAACTTCTATAAAATTTTATGCTGAAGACCATAGAAACACTGATACAACAAATCAAAGATCTAAATAAATGGAGTGATATGCCA
Organism: Ovis aries; assembly: GCF_016772045.2. Lineage (NCBI taxonomy): Eukaryota > Metazoa > Chordata > Mammalia > Artiodactyla > Bovidae > Ovis > Ovis aries. Next base: position 54,533,629 of record NC_056060.1, read on the forward strand.
TGTTCACAGATTAGATGATGTAACACAAAAAAGATACCAATTCTCCCCAAACTGATACTCAGTTTTAACACAATTGCTATCAAAATTGCAGCAAGAATTTTTACAGATAGAGATTACATTATTCTAAAATGTACATAGAAAAGCACAGGAACTAGAATGGCGAAAACAATTTTGAAAAAAAATCAAGTTGGAGGCTTCAATCAACCCAATTTCAAGAGTTCAATAACTTGAGTCAAGACATTTCTGCAAGGAACATTGCCCTTAAAGGAACCAATAGCAGTCAAACCTCTGTCATGGTCCAGTGGGATAATTCCCCAAATGATAACTGAGAAAAACTGGTTAGGGAAGACCAAAAACTGGCTTTAGAAAATAAGGAACAAGACTGAAAATTCATCAGTTTGTTTGATAAAAGGAGAAAACTCTTGTTTGGACCAAATAATAACCCAGCTCTAGTGGAGACTCCACCATTCCCAGTCCTAATCATTGTACAGGCATTAAATAATTGGTTTATTGAAAAAGTGATAGCATTCATGAATCAATATCAATGGGGAAACAAACCTTATCAATGCCACAAAATATGCCTACCTCACTCATCCCACTTATTCAAAACGTAATCCAGGGAAGCCTGCTCCCAGACACATTAAACAGTTTAATGAACCATTCAAGGTCTGGCAAATGGATGTCATACAATTTTCTCCATTTCAAGAATAGAAATATGTTTTAGTTATGGTCTGTATGTTTTCACACTGGATGGAAGCCTTACCTGGCAAACAGGATACTGCCTTCACAGTGGCAGTGGCAATCTTTCGGAAAAGATTATCCCTATTTGGGGAATTCCTCTCAAACTCCACAGTGATCAAGGACCTGATTTGACAGGCCAGGTACTTCAGAAAGTCTGAATTCTCTGGCCAGTTTTATAATACTTTCACTGTGCTTACCACCCTCAGTCCTCTGAACACAGTAATGGCTTTAATAAGACTCAGTTGACAAAATTTAGAGGCCCTCCAATTACCTTGGCCATTGGTCCCTCTGAATCTCAGATCTACATCCCTTTCGGAACTCATACATTCTTACCCTTTGAAATAGTTACAGGACACCCAATGTATTTGACCCCTTCCTCTTTTGACCCTCAACTAATAAAAAGAGAAATGGTTCAATATTTGAAAGGCCTGATTGTCTTTACTAAAAATTCTACATGCTTTGGTACAGCCATCTTTTCACAGTGTATTCTTGGGAGATGAAGACCTTAAGGATCATACTTCAAAACCTGGAGACTTTGTCTATTGAAAAAGATACCCCTGGAAAGACTCTCTCCAGTGCTGCTGGAAAGGTCCCTATCTGGTACTGCTAACTGACATTTGTGCTGCCAAATTCCAGGAAATAGACTCTTGGATTCACATCACACACCTAAAGAAAGAACCCCAAGTGGACCTGCATGTCATCCAATGACTGAAAGTAAAGATATCCCAGAACAGAAACAGATGACATCCAATGAGATAGTTTTCCCAAGATATCCAAACTAGGCCTATTAGAACCTTTGCGTTCTCCTTTGTTTATATCCTGATAATATCTGGACTTTAGATACAATGTGCCTGAGAGATCTCCCTCCTATACCTCCTTGTTACACAAATGTGACCTCAATAGGTTTGAGTCTGCACACTTTCCCTTAAACATGGGGTATTATGCCCAGGAAAGTTCCTTCTGGCCTTGAGGAAAAAAAAGTCATTGAAACCTGAAAACCTAACTTTTAACCAGAGATGCTTTCAAAGGAAGATCTTGACCAAAAGTGGTAAATATAAAAATTAATAAACAGAAACCTCAATTAAAATAGTCAGGAGGCCAGAGGATGGTCCTCATGCCTTAAACCAATAGCAGCATCCAACAGAAAGAAGAAAGACTTCCTCTTCTTGCTTGTCAAGAGCTCTACCAATGAGAGACAGTCACAACTTAGCCAATGAAAAGCTATTATATTTTGAACTCTCAATTCCTCCAATTCCTCTTTGTTTACTCTAGCCTCCCAACTTCCTTTCCCCCTCTTTAAGTGGGTTCTTTTCACCTTGTTGTGTGAGGAGTTACATGTGGCTCACCATCAATGCAGACTCTGAATTGCAATTCATCATTGAACCCAAACAAACCCTTTTCTTGCTAGAGAAATAACTGTCAGTCTATTCATTTTGGCAACCCATGCCAGTACTCTTGCCTGGAAAATTCCATGGATGGAGGAGCCTGGTGGGCTGCAGTCCATGGGGTCTCTAAGAGTCGGACACGACTGAGCAACTTCACTTTCACTTTTCACTTTCATGCATTGGAGAAGGAAATGGCAACCCACTCCAGTGTTCTTGCCTGGAGAATCCCAGGAAAGGGGGAGCCTGGTGGGCTGCTATCTCTGGGGTCGCACAGAATCAGACACAACTGAAGCGACTTAGCAGCAGCATTCATTTTAGGTCAGCAGAGAAAAGGGTTCGGTTACAAGAATGGAAGGTCAAGTATCAGCAGACTATTATAGATACAAGCAAGTGCAGTGAGATTGTGTAGATGATGTTCTTGGTGAGGTTCTGTACAGGGTATTGTTGGGTAAAATTGCAGGAAAGACTTCAACGATGAAAAGATTTAGGAAATGTGCCATGAGTGTTCGATAAATGGTCACCAAGTAGACAAGGTTGGGAAGGGTACTCCAAGATGGGATAGCAGAGGGAGCAGAGATACAGAGGCATGTATCAGCATGATGCTGCCAGGGAGATGTAGGGGTTCAGCATGACTAACACACCGTGTGCTCAGTGGGTTAAGGCAAACGGCCGAAGGAGCAGAGAGGTATCAGACCAGGTAAGACCTAAAACTGGAACTTGCTCCACCTCGGTATGATCATCCTTAGGTCCATTCATGTTGCTGCAAGTGGCATTATTTCATTCATTTGAAGACAAAGACAAACATTCAATATCATATGACACTGATTACATGTGGGCTCTAAAAATATATATACAAATGAACTTATTTATAAAACAGAAATAGACCCTCAAACATGGAAAACGAACTTATGGTGACCAAAGTGGAAATGTGGTGGAAGGATAAATTAAGAGTTTGGGATTAACAGATACATACTACTATATGTAAAATAGGTAAACAACAAGAATCTACCGTATAATAAAAGGAATTAAGCTCAGTATTTGGTAATAATCTATAAAATAAAAGAATCTGTAAAGGAATCACTGTGCTAAACGCCTGAAACTAACACAACATCATAAATTGATGATACTTCAATTAAAAAAATTTTAAAACAACTTTGGAACTATCCAATAGTTCAGAGGTCTAGCTGTGGGATGCATCTACCACCAGTGCTAATACACTCCACGCTGGAGCATAGGAAGTAAACATGAGAATGTATACTTACAGTTATTTTAATCTCCTGCTAAAATTCATTTTTTTGTGTATGCTTTACAGTGAAATATATTTCTATAGTAATGCATGTTGATATGTTATAACTGAATAAATATACATATATTAGGAATAGATGTTTATCATCAGGTCAGATCTCTTTTCAGAAGTTTGAAACCGAAGTATCTATCCTAAGCCTTTCCATCCAATTGTTAGAGAAGAGTCTCACAATATTTAAAGGGGAGTGATAGGAAGAAAAGACAGAAAAAAGCAACTCAGAAGACAAGCTTAGACTGCTAGGAACAGTATGTGCAGAGATGGGAGTCAGGGCAACCCAGGTAGGGGAGAGTTTCTGTCTTGGGTAAACAGCACTTCCATGTTCATCTTCGTATTACAACTGCCAAGTCTTTACTGAGTACCTGTAGTTACACAGACTGCATTAATTTTAAATCAGAAGTACAGACACAGACTAGTTTAGTACAGAGCATTCGTGAATAGTATTTTCAGCATGACACATTTTTGTCTGCCATTTAACTCTCTGAGGTCAGCACTGTTAATTCAGCGCTTAGTGTATGAGCACCACAAAGTGCATGTTGTGGATGGTTAAAAATACTGATGGTGCTCCAGTTCAAGCTAATGATCTTGTTACTCATCTTGATTTCAGTTAGTGACTTGGTTCTACTACTACGTGAATCAGTGACAACATCACAATGCCAGGGACCTGACTCTACAGGTACTGTACGTGTCAGATGTGGCGTTAGACATACTTCTTACAAGCAAAATAAGAAACGGTGTTAACCAAAACAACTCAACCGATTTCATTGTTCTTAAGGAGAGAATTCTAAAATCTTTCACACAACTTACTTTGGTTTATTTGTCTCAACAATGTGCTTTAAAGCTTAGGCTAGACATTATTAGCTGGAAGTTGAGTGACCTGTAAATCAACTCCTCACCTTAAGTCACACAGGAAAGCATGCATGATTAAGGGCAAGGCATCAAAGACAGTTTACACACACAGGCATATACCTTGTGATACACGGGTTATGATTAATGAACAAAAGAAGGAAAAAAACAACTTCCTTCCTGACACGGCAAGCTCAGCTCACTTAATCAGAAGTCATTGTTATTGAGTGCCATTAGACAGTTGGCACCTGCTGGTTTTTTCTCCAGGAAACCTCTTAATTAAGTGTCCTTTCCAATTAGGCACATTCAATTTAGAAATAACCCATTATACAATGACTAGATAGTATTTTTTATTCACCATGACAAAGTGTTCTCTGCAGAGGTTGACAATAACTTTATTGGGGTTTAAATCTTACTTTCAGTTCATTGCTTGAGAAATCTTAACACTGGAAAAGCGTCTTAAGATCTCAGAAGTAAAATGCACAAGGGCAGCATTATGTTTGCATCATCCATGTGCTTTCCAGCACTGATCTAACAGTGAGTGGATCCTCGGTAGCTGTCAATGAAGACATTAGAAAAACCTATTCGTTATATTGGTTCTGTCAGGTAATAAATATAATGTATGAATTCAGAAGGCAAAGATAAAGAGAAAATCCAACAAAGCTACTGAGAAGCACTCTTTTCTGTGCAGATGAACCAATACAGTTCTTCTTCAGCACCAGTATTCCAGACACTTAGTTCAGCACTGCCCTGAAAGGAACCATAGTAGCCCTCATCTCTGAAAATCTATTTTCAATGATGTGGTTGATTGTCTCCAGAAATTCCACCCGTCCTTATAGCAACCGGCTGCTCCTCCCATCAAAAGTGATGATTATTTCCCCTCTCTTTGAATTCCAGCTGACCTTGTGGTTGGCTTTGACTGATAAAATGCAATGGCAGGGACATGTATGAGTTTAGAGCCTGGCCATTAAGATGACTGGTAGCATCTGCTTTTGCTCTCTTGGGACTCAAGTGTCATGTTATAAGGAAGCCCACGCTCTCCTGCTGGGAAGATCAGTCTTATGGAAAAATCTTGGAGGATAAGACACTATGTGGAAAAAGAAGCCATGTAAAACCCTGGAGAACAGCTTAGCCCAGCTGACAGTCAGCATCAAGGCTCCAGACATGTGAGCGAGGCAGCCTGGGATAATCTGGCACAGCCCATTCGCCAACTGAATGCAGCCAAGCGAGTAGTGCTAGCCGGAGCAGAAGAGTCACCGGCCCACCCACAGAATGAGAAGAAATAAAGCTGTTATTGCTTTAAGCCTCTATAGTTTGGCTAGCTTGTTACATAGTAATAGATAACTAAAACAATTGACATTACACTTCTCCCCTTCTATGTCACCTTTAGCCTCTCTCTCTCTCTCTCTCTTTTGTACTTTTCTCCTAGAAATTCTACTCTGTTCCCTTTAGCTGTAGTGTTAAAGCCAGTTTTTAGAATGTAGAGCTATAGCTGGAAAATGCTGGTTTCTAAAACTTTCCAATGGGTACAATGTCAGATAACTTATTATAATGGAGACAGTCTCTAAAGTGTTTATAATTAAATGCGCTGTGCTTGAAATACTCAAAACGCATAGAACTTTTAACATTCCTATAATTCTTAGGTAGTTAGTACAAGGAGAGCAAAGCCCCAATTTCATGAAGTCTGTCCCCACTACATGAACCTGCAAGAATCATTTGGGTTTAAGTTGCTCCATTACATAGTTAACTATATATCTAAATATTTAAATTTTTCTAATCAGAAATGGTTTCTCCCTCTGTCATTTTACATCAGTATCAGATGTTTTAATACCACTTAGGGCAGGTACACTCATCCAAAATCTCTGGCAACATCATTTTACTTACTGGCATTTCAAAACAGTGTGGCACAATGTTGGAAACTCTGAATAAAGCCTCCTGCCTGGTCCCGAGAAAAACAAACATTGCAGATTAACATTAGCTGTACATTTGCTAGACTTCCTCATACGTGAAATCTGGAAAATGCTACAGACGAGCCCATTTGCAGTGCAGGAACAGAGATGCAGACAGAGAAAATGGGCATGTGGGCACTGTGGGGACATGAACTGGGAGACTGGGATCGGCATCTATACGCTGTCCTATGTAAGATAGACAGCCAGTGGGAACCTGCCGTATAGCACAAGGAGCTCAGCTCAGTGCTCTGTGGGGACCTAGAGAGGTGGGATGGGGACGTTGGATTGGAGGGAAGTCCAGGAGGGAAGGGATTTCTGTATACATATAGCTGATTCCCTGGTGGTCAAATAGTTAAGAATCCGTCTGGAGTGCAGGAGATAAAGGTTCAATCCCCAGGTCAGGAAGATCCCCTGGAAAAAGGAATGGCAACTCACTCTAGTATTCTTGCCTGGAGAACTTGTGATTTGCTTTGACAGATAAAATGCAATGGCAGGGACATGAATGAGTTTAGAGCCTGACCATTAAGATGACTGGTAGCAGCTGCTTTTGCTCCCTTGGGACTCGAGTGGACAGAGGAGCCTGGCAGATTACAGTCCATGGGGTTGCAGAGAGTTGGACACGACTGAGCAACTATCACATAGCTGATTCACTTCATTGTACAGCAGAAACTAACACAATATTGTAAAGCAACTATACACCAATTTAAAAAAAATAGCGTGTGATCCTTCTCTTTAATGACTCCTGCCATAAAGTAATCCTTGTCCTTTTCATCCAGGCTGAATTTTAGCGTTAAGTCCTCTCAAACAGAACATAAAGGGCATGACCTCTTCCTGAAATCCACTGACATAAAGGATCTTTTGTACGTTAAGATTACTTATACAATGGATAAAACAGAAAGTTCAACCTCCCGGGTACTCTGTAAAAACAGCAGTGCCTCCAGTAATGGACCACAGCCTGCCCTGAGAAAGCTATTCCCTGAAAACCACCTTATATTATAAAGCCCAACTGCAAGCGCCTACAGTGACAGCTTTCTCATAACAAAACTAAAAGCAGATGTATTCAAGTATCTGCCCAAGGGAGTCTACAAGAACTTTCCTTTCGAATAGTCAGATATTCTATCTCAGTGAGAAAATACTCAGCATGCAGACATGCTTTATCTTTTCTTTTTTATAAACTATTATATCTGCAGTTGTTAAGCTCTAAATGAGGAGTTACATATGCCTAATTTCAAGTAACTACCGGCAGAAAACATTGACAGGATTTAAAGACACCACAAGAACTGGCTTTCCTTAGCGTTCTATTTGGAGAAGGCAATGGCACCCCACTCCACTACTCACCTGGAAAATCCCATGGATGGAGGAGCCTGGTAGGCTGCAGTCCATGGGGTCACTAGGAGCTGGACACGATTGAGTGACTTCACTTTCACTTTTCACTTTCATGTACTGAAGAAGGAAATGGCCACCCACTCCAGTGTTCTTGCCTGGAGAATCCCAGGGATGGGGGAGCCTGGTGGGCTGCCGTCTCTGGGGTCGCACAGAGTCGGACATGACTGAAGTGACTTAGCAGCAGCAGCAGCGTTCTATTCCAAAACCTTTGCTCATGTCACTTGATGCCCACAGCCAAACTCAACCATCGAAGCCAGATCAAGTCAGTAGGGATCCATTAGAAATGTCCCTGGGCGTTCACATATATACCCATAGCTTCAGTGATGACTCCCAAATCTAAAAATTCAGACTTAGACCTTTCTTTTGAATGCCTGCCCCTATAGCCATTTGTGTTCTCTACCTGGCCACCTGCATTTTCCACAGTTGCTTCAAAATTCACACTATCAGTTTTCTTTCTCCTCCTAGTCTTCGTCTAGTTCTTCCTGTCTTATTAGTGGAATCATCACTTTCCCTTAAACTTGAGATCCTCAACTCCCTCTTCCTTATACTCCACAGTCAGCCACACCAATTACTATCAGTTGAACCACAAATGCATCCTTTGAACTCATCCATTCCCTCTCTCTGAAACATAATTTCTTGTCTCCATTCTGATATCTCCATCCCCACTGGTCTCCTTGCCTGTAGCCTTGCCTCCTCCCCAATCCATTCCCTGCCCAGAAGCCAGGATGATCTTTCTAAAACAGGGAAGTAATCCTGAGTGACAGCAGACTGGAGTGGTTAAGTCTGTGGACTTCAGAACCTGGGTTGAATCATGGTTCCATCACTTATGAGCTGTGTCATCTTAAGAACGTTACTTAACCTGTTTTTGCCTCACTCTCCTCAGAAGTTAAATGGGAATAAAACAGTTTTTACTTCACTTGATAGTTATAAAGATGAAATAAATTAACACATAAACTCTTAGAACAATGCCCAGAACACAAAAAGTGCAACAGAAATATTCACTTAAATAAATGGATGCCACTTACGGGCTTAAAGCCCTTATCTAGAGGGAAGTACTTACCACTCAGGGAAAGAGACCCTCCACAATCTGCCACCTTTTTCCCTGTCTGGCCTCAGCTCACTCTGTTTACCCCACAGAGAAGCAGAGCTCCAGACATAGCAAACTAGTGGCAGATCCTAAAACTGTTCTTACAGTCCTCCAACGCTCTTCTCTCTGAATACCTTCTTCCCCACAGGAGGGAGAAGGAAACTCTTACTAATCCTTCAAGCTTCAAATGATGCTTTCAAGTGTCCTTTTCCTTTGAAAGTCCTTCCAGACTCACTTAAATCAAACTACTCCCTTACAGTTTGGTTTCATCCTAGAATCCAGTAGCTGTTCCTATTATTCTGTCTACCACATTGCCTTGCAATTATATTTTTACAAGGCCACTTTCCCTACCAGGAGTGCTTGTTCAGGTCAAGGACTGTATCATATGTCCTTATATTTTTAGCTGATAGCATAATATCTAGTATGGGACTTAGAATACAACAAATATTTACATTTTTCTCTATGTGTCTTCCTTCCTCTCCCAATAGGCTTAGTATTAATCATAATAATAGTAATATCCTATTGCTGTGATATTCATAAAACACTTTAAAATACATTATGTCATTTTATTTTGATACACAGAATAAAATACAAAAAAACAAACAAACAAACAAACAAAAAAACCTCACTCTGCTGCTGAGAAAACCGAGGTCCCAGGAGTAATGTGAAATAATCATGGGCTTGCGATTTCAAATCTTATGCTTTTGGCTATTTTGTCGTTGTTTTGTTTTTTTTTTTCACAATCCCAGAACCTCCCTTCAAGATGATCAGTCTGTACTGTACATACTAGTTATACTCTGGGAAATTAATGATATGGTCCCCTCTACGTCCAAATACCTCCGCTTTAACATCTGTAAGATTCATATGTTTCTATCAAAAAAAAAAAAAAAAAAAGACAACTAAACTATCTCTGAAAGACATGGGAATACCAGACCACCTGACCTGCCTCTTGAGAAACCTATATGCAGGTCAGGAAGCAACAGTTAGAACTGGACTGGAACAAACTGGTTCCAAAGAGGAAAAGGAGTACGTCAAGGCTGTATATTGTCACCCTGCTTATTTAACTTCTATGCAAAGTACATCATGAGAAACGCTGGGCTGGAAGAAACACAAACTGGAATCAAGATTGCCAGGAGAAATATCAATAACCTCAGATATGCAGATGACACCACCATTATGGCAGAAAGTTAAGAAGAACTAAAAAGCCTCTTGATGAAAGTCAAAGAGGAGAGTGAAAAAGTTGGCTTAAGCTCAACATTCAGAAAACGAAGATCATGGCATCTGGTCCCATCACTTCATGGCAAATAGATGGGGAAACAGAGACAGACTTCATTTTGGGGGGTTCCAAAATCACTGGAGATGGTGACTGCTGCCATGAAATTAAAAGACACTTTCTCCTTGGAAGAAAAGTTGTGACCAACCTAGACAGCATATTCAAAAGCAGAGACATTACTTTGCCAACAAAGGTCCATCTAGTCAAGGTTATGGTTTTTCCAGTAGTCACGTATGGATGTGAGAGTTAGACTATAAAGAAAGCTGAGTGCTAAAGAATTGATGCTTTTGAACTGTGGTGTTGGAGAAGACTCTTGAGAGTCCCTTGGACTGCAAGGAGATCCAACCAGTCCATCATAAAGGAGATCCGTTCTGGGTGTTCATTGCAAGGACTGATGCTGAAGCTGAAACTCCAATACTTTGGCCACCTGATACAAAGAGCTGACTCACTGGAAAGACCCTGATGCTGGGAAAGGTTGAGGGCAGGAGGAGAAGGGGACGACAGAGGACGAGATAGTTTGATGGCATCACGGACTCATTGGACATGGGTTTGGGTGGACTCTGGGAGTTGGTGATGGACAGGGAGGCCTGGCGTGCTGCGGTTTATGGGGTTACAAAGAGTCGGACACGACTGAGCGACTGAACTGAACTGAAACTATCTCATCTGAATCAACAATAATAGTATTGTTCCTGGTCAAATGCATTTGTTCTCACAAATATGTCTTCAAAGCTCCCAGATAGGTGTCATTTTAAAGTACTTTGTGTTCCCATGGGGATGAGCCCATGGTGTCCGTGGGTTCTAGTCCAGGGTACCAAGTCCTTGGTTCCAGGTAAGGAAGCCTGATCTATGAAACCGTGTCATATTTGACAGACCCAGGCAGGAATGTTTACAAAAACAAAGCATCTAGTCATGGAGATTTTTTCATCAGATCTAAACAAGGAAGATCATTCTTGAAAAAAATAGTTTTTGGAGACACCTGAAGATTAGGCTCAGAGCCAGTGTCTCTGGTAAATAATAGTCTGGTGTTTATGTTTTCACTGGGGATTGTTTCCCCTGACGCCACAAATTATATGAGGCAGCCAGACTCTCAGAGCTTGTAATTTTACCAGGCAAGCTGTATGTTTAAAATCCAAACAAAAGAGCTAGTCTGCCTTTACAGGGAGTTTAAGAAAAGCCAGAATTTAGAATGCAAAAACACTCTGCCCTGCTTGGCTGAGGGACTTTATTTGGTTTTTTTGGGGGTGGGGGGACTTTATATCAAAGCTCTCAAATGAGTTTTTTCTCCTCACCTCAGAAGTATTTCCAATTTCTGGTGTGTGGCAAATGCTAATAGCCACCAAGAAAACAAGCTTTTCCCTTGTGAAGGAGAGGCTGTATTGCCAAACACAAACCGTCTGGGATTTGAAATCTTGACAGGCCCCAAACAAAAGTGTCTTGTTTTTGTCTCCTCTTTATAGATTTGGTTTAACTTGTGTAAGGTAAAAAGACATAATTACTATTTTTGCAAGTTTTCTACCCTACAAGAGGCTGTCTGAAATAAAAATCTAATGTAAATGCTAAAGTTCATTACTACCTAATCAAATCACTGGGTGACATTTATCCCTTCATTGAAGAAGAAGAAGAATGCAAATAAATTCCACTTATTCTGGGACATTCCCCATGAAACTAAGTGCTACTTTCTCTTTATAAAAACCAGTGATTGAAATAATACTCTGGTTCAATATTTGGCCTAGAACAGCTGTGAAAGTTGAGTTTTCTACTGAAAGCTCAATTCTTGTATCAATGCTTAGTTATAAGCAGGCTCCCAAATACATATAGCCACGTACCCTTAACATAGTTTATAAATAGCATTCCATCCTCAAGAGGAACCATTAATTTGCTTTAGAATCAAAGAGTCTATTAACTTGTGTCTAAAGAAGTCATATTTTGATTGTTATCATATTCAGATGATTCAATATTCTAAAGCCTATGACTTAAGTCAAATTAAACATAGGCTTTCTTTAAGAGTAGGAAAGAAGAGCTTTTGCTTTTTAATATGCTGTATGTATGGCAATCATCTTCTAAATTTGCAGTGAAAATTAAATAACTGTTTAGGTTAAGCTAAGCACAAGATCACAGACCAGTGTTATCGCACAAATTAATCCAAATAAACATTGTCCCAACCACAAGCTAAAATTATAGTACAGTCTGTCATCATTTTCTTCATTTATGAAGGTAAAATATAAAAAGGAGAGGTAAATAATAGCATCCTACATTTTTGAAACACATCTGTCTTCTAAATTGAGCCTCACAACAATTCCATGAAACAGAAAGGAAGAGATCATTAGTTCTGTTTAATAAATGACAAGCTGAGCCTCCAAAAGATAACATGGCTTCTGCAAGTTCCCCCAGCTAGTAAATGACAGAACCAGAAAAAATGTCATCTATTGTCACTGAGGGCTTCCCTGGTGGCTCAGATGGTAAAGCGTCTGCCTGCAATGCGGGAGACTATGCCATGCTACCTCTGTTGAATATACTTTACTGTAGTTCCCTATAATAATCTACTTAGTGCCAAAACTGCTATTGGTTACCAGTCTGTTGTAAATTAACTCTAGCACAATAGTTCTTACAGATCTGGTCAGCCTGCAGAGAGGGTTCTTGAGAAGCAGCTGTTGAGGACTTATAAACCAAGGGAAGAGTCTCAAGGTGATAGTTCCAAGGAAAAACCACACTGTCCCTTCACATGCCTTGGGCTTTCTGTGGGCTCATCTCTTTCACAAAATCCTACTCTCTGCGTTTTGATAGTTTCCACCAGGAAACAAATTAAACAACATGAGTTCTGTCATGACAGCCAACACTGAAGGAAAATGCAAAGCATGGGATTGCACAGTTACTTTTTGAGTGTCAGTTGAAGGTTACAGGCGCAGGATCCTGCAAGTCATCAAGGTTACCCAGGTTGTCACAAGCTTTTCATAACTGTTTCCACCATAAACATCACACACGGTCAAACATGCAATGAAGACAATCCTGGGATAATCTGAAAATTGTTCTCTTTTAGCACATTCAGTGACAGATACATGCAGCCTTACTAAATCATTCTTCATCCATTCAGCAAATAATTATTAAGAATCTATTTTGTGCCAGGCTCTAGATTACATTCTGAGAATACATCAGTCTTGCATAGGAGACAGACACATAAACAACTTGGTGAGTAGTAATTAGTGCTTTTGGTGTGATTGTTTCCACTTGGATGAGTTGTAAAGCATCACAGAAATGATGTCATTTGATTTGATTGTTATAGGTTAATAGTACTTCAGTAAAGATGGAGTTGAAAGAGCAGGGTTTGGTGGTACCAGTGGTAAGGATCCCACCTGCCAATGCAGGAGACGTAAGAGAGGCAGGTTCAATCCCTGGGTTTGGAAGATCTTCTGGAGGAGGTCATGGCAACCCACTCCAGTATTCTTGCCTGGAGAATCCCCATGGACAGAGAAGCCTGGAGGGCTACAGTCTATAGGGTCGCAAAGAGTCTGACATAACTGAAGTGGCTGGGCACATAATTCACAAATGTATAAATACAAATAATCAACTCCCATAGGAAGTCCCAACAAATCTAAAGTTGAAATATTTTAATAAAAAGAGAAAATCTCCAGAACAATGTTTAGAATGGCCTAGTATATCACAGCTGCATAGATGCACCTCATGCATTTCACTATTGATAATAGCTTCTGGTAAGTAACAAGCACTTTAATTATTACATCTGTGCATAAATTTTCAAAATATTAAGGGTAGAAAAGTTCTAGCTATATCCCAGTCCAATATCATCTTTTTGATAAAGCATAGAATGGTTAAGTGTCTTATTAAAAATCATACAGTTAATCACTGAAATTGAAAGACTAAAACTTAAATTCCCTGATGTCCAATTTAGTTTTTTTCCCTTGCAACATTGCATGCTCTATTATTGTAAGCTGATAGTTTCTGATTAGAGATATCTTTTGTAAGACATAAGAGTGGTAGCTTGAAGTCAGAGGGTCTTATTAATAAAACTCATGGATGCTATTTATTTTATGCTAAGTCTCTGAAGAAGAGAACATGGGCAGGCAAAGAAATTCCAAAGGAGAAGGACAGGAATTGAGATAAAGATGAAAGACCACGATCAGGAGACCTTGTTTTTACTGGAAAGTGGCCTTAAACAAGCGGCTTGCCCCCGTTCTCTTCCATCCCATCACCTGTCAACATGAACCAGCAATACCTGGGTGGGAACTTTTTCCAAGTTTTCAAGTCTTTTTGTGTAAACAAGTGTGGCATTTTAAAAAATATTTGTAAAGATTAAACATCTTCTGGGAAAATTTTTCATATGTGCCCTCAATAATTACTCAAGCCAGCCTCACGTATTTGGTACTAGTTACAGAGAAGGCAATGGCACCCCACTCCAGTACTCTTGCCTGGAAAATCCCATGGGCGGAGGAGCCTGGTAGGCTTCAGTCCATGGGATCACGGAGAGTCAGACACGACTGACTGACTTCACTTTCACTTTTCACTTTCATGCACTGGAGAAGGAAATGGCAACCCACTCCAGTGTTCTTGCCTGGAGAATCCCAGGGACGGCGGAGCCTGGTGGGCTACCATCTATGGGGTCGCACAGAGTCGGACACGACTGAAGCGACTTAGCAGCAGCAGCAGCAACCTCTATATAGGAGCTTCCTCCATGGCTCAGCGGTAAAGAGTCTGCCCACAAAGCAGGAGACACATGAGATGCTGGTTTGATCCCTGGGCTGAGAAGAGCCCCTGGAAGAGGGCATGGCAACCCACATGGACATGACTGCAATGACAGAGCACTCACGCACACACCCCCATATGGAAATGGGGAGGCTGTGTTATAGAGTTTATATGACTTGCCCAAAGCCACTAATCTAATACAATACATTACAGAGCTTGAATTTGAACACAGTTCATTGCTTTTTCTGTTAAAAAACACCTTTAAATAACAATTAAAGTCTGATTATTTAAACCACAAATATATTTAGGTTCTAAAACTGTACTTTTAACACAATAAATATGGAAATGTTGTAGAAAATTTTTAAAGAAATGAAAATATGAGGTTTTAACTATAACATTCTCATTAATCATACATATCCATTTATATGGACCCAAATTCAGACTTAAATTGAAGAAAGTAGGGAAAACCACTAGACCATTCAGGTATGACCTAAATCAAATCCCTTATGACTATACAGTGGAAGTGAGAAATAGATTTAAGGGCCTAGATCTGATAGATAGAGTGCCTGATGAACTATGGAATGAGGTTCCTGACATTGTACAGGAAACAGGGGTCAAGACCATCCCCATGGAAAAGAAACGCAAAAAAGCAAAATGGCTGTCTGGGGAGGCCTTACAAATAGCTGTGAAAAGAAGAGAGGCAAAAAACAAAGGAGAAAAGGAAAGATATAAGCATCTGAGTGCAGAGTTCCAAAGAATAGCAAGAAGAGATAAGAAAGCCTTCTTCAGTGATCAATGCAAAGAAATAGAGGAAAACAACAGAATGGGAAAGACTAGAGATCTCGTCAAGAAAATTAGACCAAGGGAACGTTTCATGCAAAGATGGGCTCAATAAAGGACAGAAATGGTATGGACCTAACAGAAGCAGAAGATATTAAGAAGAGGTGGCAAGAATACACAGAACAACTGTACAAAAAAGATCTTCATGACCCAGATAATCACAATGGGGTGATCACTCACCTAGAGCCAGACATCCTGGAATATGAAGTCAAGTGGGCCTTAGCAAGCATCACTATGAACAAAGCTAGTGGAGGTGATGGAATTCCAGTTGAGCTGCTTCAAATCCTGAAAGATGATGCTGTGAAAGTGCTGCACTCAATATGTCAGCAAATTTGGAAAACTCAGCAGTGGCCACAGGACTGGAAAAGGTCCGTTTTCATTCCAATCCCAAAGAAAGGCAATGCCAAGGAATGCTCAAACTACTGCACAATTGCACTCATCTCACATGCTAGTATAGTAAAGCTCAAAATTCTCAAAGCCAGGCTTCGGCAATATGTGAACCGTGAACTCCCTGATGTTTAAGCTGGTTTTAGAAAAGGCAGAGGAACCAGAGATCAAATTGCCAACATCTGCTAGATCATGGAAAAAGCAAGAGAATTCCAGAAAAAACATCTATTTCTGCTTTATTGACTATGCCAAAGCCTTTGACTGTGTGGAAGAAACTGTGGAAATTTCTGAAAGAGATGGGAATACAGACCACCTGACCTGCCTCTTGAGAAACCTATATGCAGGTCAGGAAGCAACCCTTAGAACTGGCCATGGAACAACAGACTGGTTCCAAATAGCAAAAGGAGTACGTCAAGGCTGTATATTGTCACCCTGCTTATTTAACTTATATGCAAAGTACATCATGAGACACGCTGGACTGGAAGAAACACAAGCTGGAATCAAGATTGCCAGGAGAAATATCAATAACGTCAGATATGCAGATGACACCACCCTTATGGCAGAAAGTGAAGAGGAACTCAAAAGCCTCTTGATGAAAGTGAAAGTGGAAAGTGAAAAAGTTGGCTTAAAGCTCAACATTCAGAAAACGAAGATCATGGCATCTGGTCCCATCACTTCATGGGAAATAGATGGGGAAACAGTGGAAACAGTGTCAGACTTTATTTTGGGGGGCTCCAAAATCACTGCAGATGGTGACTGCAGCCATGAAATTAAAAGACGCTTACTCCTTGGAAGAAAAGTTATGACCAACCTAGATAGCATATTCAAAAGCAGAGACACTACTTTGCCAACAAAGGTCCGTCTAGTCAAGGCTATGGTTTTTCCAGTGGTCATAAATGGATGTGAGAGTTGGACTGTGAAGAAGGCTGAGCACCGAAGAATTGATGTGTTTGAACTGTGGTGTTGGAGAAGACTCTTGAGAGTCCCTTGGACTGCAAGGAGATCCAACCAATCCATTCTGAAGGAGATCAGCCCTGGGATTTCTTTGGAAGGAATGATGCTAAAGGTGAAACTCCAGTACTTTGGCCACCTCATGTGAAGAGTTGACTCATTGGAAAAGACTCTGATGCTGGGAGGGATTGGAGGCAGGAGGAGAAGGGGCCAACAGAGGATGAGATGGCTGGATGGCATCACTGACTCGATGGACATGAGTCTGAGTGAACTCCAGGAGTTGGTGATGGACAGGGAGGCCTGGTGTGCTGCGATTCATGGGGTTGCAAAGAGTCGGACCCGACTGAGTGACTGAACTAAACTGATATGGACCCAAAGCACTATATATGCACCCATTGACTACATGTCAGAGTGAGAGAGCAAGCATTTTGAGTCCTTTATAGCCCAGAGAATCTTAAGTCATAAATAGCTGTAATTTGTCCTGGCATTTAGAAGTTGATATCCCACTGAAGAACTTATTAGATTGGAGAGCTCTGAGATAACAGATGTTTAAGTAAGTTGACTTCCTTTCATAGGAAATATATAGCCTCTGCAGAGATTTGGCCAACTTTAATGCTAACCAGAATATTTATATTTGCTTTGCTTGGCTCAGAGTCATCTTGAAAATGAAATGTCTTTTACTGGCATAAAATTATGGATATAAATTTCCTCTCTTAAAGAGAGTTAGATAAATAATATGGTAACTCATTTTACCTTTTGACTATAAATGGAGTACTATTTCTAATATGCATAAGGAGACCACCAAGTCACTTTGAAAGCTTTTACCAATATCAGAACCAATTTTTATAGTAGCAATACAAAGTTGCAGAATAAAGGGTTATAAAAGCATCAACTCCATTCTCCCATTCACATTTAGAGTAAATAGTCTATAAAAATGTGTCTCTTGTCCCAGAAAACAGAAGATGTCTTATTATCTGTGCTCCAGTGACCCATTCATGACTTTCTGACCCCAGTGAGTCTTTCCCTTCCTGCCATAGGGCCAGTTCAAATGTTCTTCTCCCTATTAGAAGAAATCTCAGCCCCTTAATCTACTTTGTATTCATCCTTCACAACTAAACTAAATAATACTTCCTTAGAAAAATTTCCCAACCCAGGGATTGAACCCTGGTCTCCCTCATTGCAGGCAGATTCTTTACCACTGAGCTATTAGGGAAGCCCCAGATTACTCCTGAGCCTCTTGCCTTAAACACTCCCCACAGTTAAGCCGCAGGGCATAACACATTTAACTGCTGTACAATGTTGTGAGTTGCTAGTCATTTATGCAATTATTTGATTAGCAATGATTCCCCCACTAGACTCAAGTTCTAAAAGGGTGGGAACTATGTCATTTTGCTCATCATCACATCCTTGGGGCCTAGCAGAGTACCTGGAATATGCACAATACTCAGTTATTTTTCCTTTGGTGACCTCCTGAAAATGACTTATGCCAAGACACTATGCCTCCCAGGACTGGTGCAGTCAGGGTCTCTGAACCCATGGCAGGCCACTGTCGACCCACGCCTCTTGTGGATAATCCTGAACACTCATAGGAGAAGATGAGTGCACATCCTTCTACTTCGCCTTCTTGACTCACTCACCAAACTGATCACATAGATCAAAGCCTTGTCTAACTCAATGAAACTCTGAGCCATACCATCTAGGGCCACCCAAGACCGACAGGTCCATCTGACAGACAGGCCAAGGTGTAGAGTTCTAACAAAATGCGGTCCACTGGAGAAGGGAATGGCAAACCACATCAACACGGAAAGATGAACTCTGAACTCCCCAGGTCAGTAGGTGGCCAATATGCTTGGAGAAGAGTGGAGAAACAGCTTCAGAAGGAGTGAAAAGGCTGAACCAAAGCAGAAACAATCCCCAGTTGTGATGTGTCTGGTGGTGAAAGTAAAGTCCGATGTAGTACAAAACAATACCGCATAGGAACCTGGAATGTTAGGTTCATGAATCAAGGTAAACTGAAAGTGTCAAACAGAAGATGGCAAGAGTGAACGTCGACACTTTAGGAATCAGTGAGGTAAAATGGACAGGAACGTGCAAATTTAATTCAGCTGACCATTATATCTACCACTTTGGGCAATAATCCTTTAGAAGAAATGGAGAAGCCCACATAGTCAACCAAAGAGTCTGAAATGCAGTACTTGGGTGCAATCTCAAAAACAATAGAAGGATCTTGGTTCATTTCCAAGGCAAGCCATTCAGTATCACAGTAATCCAAGTATATGCCCCAATCAGTAATGCTGAAGAAGCTGAAGCTGAAGAGTTCTATGAAGACTTACAAGACCTTCTAGAACTAACACTAAAAAAGATGTCCTTCCCATCACAGAGGACTGGAATGCAAAAGTAGGAAGTCAAGAGATATCTGGTGTAAAAGGCAAGCTTGGACTTCGAGTACAAAATGAAGCAGGGCAAAGGCTGACATAATTTTGCCAAGAGAACGCACTGATCATAGCAAACACTCTCTTCCAACAACACAAGGACATCTACACATGGACATCACCAGATGGTCAACATCAAAATCAGATTGATTATATTATTTGCAACCAAAGATGGAGAAGTTCTATACAGTCAGCAAAAACAAGACCAGGATCTGACTGTGGCTCAGATCATGAACTCCTTGTTGGAAAATTCAGACTTAAATTGAAGAAAGTAGGGAAAACCACTAGACCATTCAGGTATGACCTAAATCAAATCCCTTATGATTATATAGTAAAAATGACAGATAGATTCAAGGGATGAAATCTGATAGACAGAGTGCCTGAAGAACTATGGACAGAAGTTTGTAATACTGTAGAGAAGGCAGTGATCAAAGCCATGCCCAAGAAAAAGAAATGCAGAAAGGCAAATTGGCTATCTGAGGAGGACTTACAAATAGATGAGAAAAGAAGAGCAGTGAAAAGCAAAGGAGAAAAGGAAAGATATACTCATCTGAATGCAGAGTTCCAAAGAATAGAAAGGAGACAATAAACTCTTCCTAAGTGATCCATGCAAAGAAATACAGAAAAACAATAGAATGGGAAAGACTAGAGATCTCTTTGAGAAAATTAGAGATACCAAGGGAACATTTCATGCAAAGATGGGCTCAATAAAGGACAGAAACAATATGGACCTAACAGAAGCAGAAGAACTGTACCAAAAAAAATCTCAGTGACCCAGATAACCATGATAGTGTGATTACTCATCTAGAGCCAGACATCCTGGAATGTGAAGTCATGTGAGGTTTAGAAAGCGTTACTATGAAAATAGCTAGTGGAGGGGATGGAATTCTAGCTGAGCTATTTCAAGTCCTGAAAGATGATGCTGTTAAAGTGCTACACTCAATATATCAACAAATTTGGAAAACTCAGCAGTGGCCACAGGATTGAAAAAGGTCAGTTTTCATTCAAAGGTCAGTTTTCATTTCATAACAAAGAAGGGCAGTGTCAAAGAATGTTCAAACTACCACACAGTTGAATACATTTCACATGCTAGCAAGGTTATGCTCAAAATCCTCCAAGCTAGGCTTCAACAGTATGTGAACCGAGAACTTCAAGATGCACAGGCTGGATTTAGAAAAGGCAGAGGAACCAGCGATCAAGTTGCCAACATCTGTTGGATCATAGAAAAAGCGAGAGAATTCCAGAAAAAATTGTCTATTTCTACTTCATTGACTATGCTAAAGCCTTTGACTGTGTGGCTCACAACAAACTGGAAAATTCTTAACAAGACAGGAAAACCAGACCACCTTAACTGCCTCCTGTGAAACCTGTATTCAGGTCAAGAAGCAAGTTAGAACAAAAAATGGAGCAGCAGACTGAAAATTGGGAAAGGAGTGTGTCAAGGCTGTATATTGCCACTTTGTTTATTTAACTTATATGCAGAGCACATGATGCAAAGTGTTGAGCTGGATGAAGCACTAGGTGGAATCAAGATTGCTGGGAGAAATATCAATAACCTCAGAGATGCAGATGATACCACCCTTGTGGCAGAAAGCAAAACAGAACTAAAGAGCTTCCTGATGAAAGTGGAAGAGGAGAGTGAAAAAGCTGGCTTAAAACTCAACTTTCAAAAAACTAAGATCATGGCATCTGGTCCCATCACTTTATGGCATATAGATGGGGAACCAATGAAAACAATGAAAGACTTTATTTTCTTGGGCTCCAAAATCACAGCAGACTATGTCCAAAGCCATGAAATTAAAAGACACTTGCTCCTTGGAAGAAAAGCTATGACCAACCTAAATAGCATATTAAAAAAGCAGAGACATCACTGTCGACAAAGGTCCATCTAGTCAAAGCTACGGTTTTTCCAGTAGTCATGTATGGATGTGAGAGTTGGACCATAAAGAAAGCTGGGTGCCAAAGAATTGATGACTGTGTCATCTTCATGGGATATTACAATGTGTTCCATCACAGGATGGCATTAGAAATGGACATGTGCTGGCCTAGAACATTGATGATTTTGCATTGTTTTCAACTGCCTTTTGCTTAGAAATAAGCATCCAAGAGCTACAAGGATCCATCCTCTGAGAATCTCTCTTTAATTCCTATCAGGGAGTTAATTCATTACCCAACCAGGAAAGCTCTACCCTGACAGAACTGGTTCACTGAGGCATGCGTGGTCTCAGGAAAATAAGCAGGTCCTTCTACGTGCTTACCAAGTGCAAATATGTTTGTTTATGATGTGCCAGACTCATCTCTGAGCAAGACAGCCCTGCTACTGCATTCACTCACACAACTCCATAGATGAGGCATTACTATTATACTCCACTTTTTAATGGAAGGGAGTGAAATATCACAATGGTACATAACATGCCCAAGGTCATAAAGCCATAAAGTGTCCAAGTCAAGAACAGAATCCAGAGCACCCACATTTAACGATTAGACTGTGCTGCCATGAAAATATGAGATTTGCAAAACTCTAGGGAAAAAATGGCAAGTTCAAATATACCTTCAACTCTATAGCATAAAATTCACACAAACGCTAGAGTTCTGATATTCTCACACAGGCTAGGAATCAAAGACTGGAGAGAAAAAAAAGAAATCCATTGTTTATTTCTCCCTCCTGTGGAGCCAGGGAAGTACATATGCTGTGACTGTAGAAAATCCCCTTGTGTCCCCATCTTTCTAAAAGTACTCTGTGCAATGGCCCTCAAAGAACCCAGAAACCCGTGACTTGTATGACCAGACAGATTCCATGGAGTGGAGGGTAGAGGGTCTCTGATGGCAGGCACTTGCAGGAAGAAGCATCTGGCTTCATGGCCCTTCTCTTATCACTAGCGTTTGCCTTGGGATACAGCCAGTTTTTCAGTCCCTGCAGACTCAGTAGTCACCAGGCAATCAGAGTGTTCAGTCTCCAGCAACCTCAGATAGTGCGCAATATCAGCTACAAGGGCTGGGACAGTCCCTGTGCTCAGCACTGACTGGCTATCATAACAGGGAACAGACAGAAACAAGAATCTCTAGCCAGGGACACAGATATCAGTGTCACAGACTGGTGCTCCTCTGAGGGGAGGGGAGAATCATTTATACCCCCTAAAAGGTTGAAGGTTGAGGTACTATTTTTACCTCTGTCTCAACCACAAAGACTGTTAACAAGCTACTAGCAAGTGTGACTTGTGACAAGAAGGTGAGAAAAAAAAAAGAATCTTAGTCAGGAGATTAAAAGTTGTTGACAACAGGAGGAAGGCAACTGGGCCTGAGGCCAAAAACCTGCTCATCTCCCTTGAGCTGCAGCTTCACTGGTGAGAGTAACAGGAGCAGAGCCTCGATACACCACTGATTTGAGTCCCTGCTGCGTCTACAACTAAGTGGCTTTCATAAGCAAGCAAAATATCCCAATAAGCCAGGGTTGAAAAGGAATAATCATTCATCCTCATTAAAAAACAATTTTAAAAACCTTTGCTGCAAGCAAGTAGAATTTATTGTAATCATACTCACATTTTTCTCCCCCCTCCCCGAGAGTCTCACTTTCCAGCTAGGTTCTTTTCTTCTGATTCTGCGCCTAGCACCACACCCAGCCCAAGGAATATTTCACTCTTCTTAAAACGTGCTAAAGTAAACAATACTGAACAAAAATCCTTTTACTCTTCCTCTTCTCTCAGTTACGACAGGTGACTGGGTTTTAAGTCAGTAAAACCTTAGAAAGGGCAAAAAAGGAAATAGCAGCCAAATTAAAAAAAGAAAAAGACAAAAACTCTCCAAATCAATGAAAGCAGCCAAAAACAAATGATGAAAAAATATAATTTCACAAGCTAAGTTAGTGAAAGTAGCCAAGAATTTTATATAGCCCCAAATCCTTTATTTCCTAAGCCTAAAAAGCTGGTTCCCTTTGTATATATTGCCCATCCTATTTTCCTATTTGCTAGAGAAAAACTTGAGTACATGAGGTGAGGAGTAGGGTGAGGAAAAGGGCAGGAGATGGAGAAGAGGCCCTTCCTATCCTGTGTGTGATATTTCTGTCCATGGTCTGAATTACCACTGAGTTACGTTTCCTTAAAGACAAAAATTTTCACCAACTTTAAGCCTACATTCAGACAAAGGACAATTAATGACCACTTGCTATCTAAGAACTGATACACTTACAAGTTCCAGCCTGGGGACTGTAAGAGAACTCAACTTCTATTTCTCTTTTCTCTCTTCATTGTATTTTCTTATTGAAATATCTGGTAGTTGAGTGCCTTCTCACTTTGTTCTTTCTTCTCACTTTGTTTGAAGGCAGAGCCAGCTGGAGGGTGTTTGACGCTGCTGGGCCAGCTGCTTCTCACTCAGACGTAAACTGCAGATACCTGTTAAAGAATTCCAGAAGGTACAATTGGATGAAACCACTTTTTACTCAAGAAGTAAGTTCACAGGTCACTTCTTTGCATGTTTACAACCTACATGATAACCAGTGATGATGGTGTGGAGATAAAAGAGGACAAGATTCTCTCACAAAGTTCTCATATTTATTTAAATGTTAAGAACTAGAGTATCATATAAGTAAATAAGTAAACAAATAAATAAGGAATTAGGACATCATCATGATACTCCACTTAATATCTAATCATGACTTTGTTTCCCCACTAATTTTTAACTTTATTCAAAGAAGCTTTAACCTGATTTCCCTAAGTGCAATCTGTAAATCACCTACTTCCAAGCCTTAGGGTGCCTGTTAAAAATGCAGACACCTAGACAAAACCCCAGCTGCAGTGAGTCAGAATCTCCAGTCCTGGAATCCAGGAATACGTCATTTCTTTGTAAACTTCCTGCTGATTCTTAAGCATGCTGATGTTTGTTAAAGTGCATGAGAATCATTTTGAGAAGATGCATAAAATGCCTACCCTGAGGGACAAGGATTCAACACTTCTGAATTAAGCTGAGCAATCCGCATTTTCAGAAGGCAAGCCCAGTAACTGAAATAGAAGCACACTTTTCACAACACCATGTAGAGTTTCTGAACACTTGACCACACAGGCAGCTCTACCTCCCAACTCTCTGACTGCTGATAGGCCTCAGTTTACTTTGCAAGTCCTGGCAGTTTCCATTCTCTCTGATTCCTTCTGAGACAGGAGAGAAAGAGGCAGGCCACAACCTTTAAAACAATGACATAGCCACTGAGGATATGACAAATTGCTGCTGCTGCTAAGTCGCTTCAGTCCTTTCCGACTCTGTGCGACTTCATAGACGGCAGCCCACCAGGCTCCCCTGTCCCTGGGATTCTCCAAGCAAGAACACTGGAGTGGGTTGCCATTGCCTTCTCCATATGACAAACTAGTTAGAAGCAATTAGGCCCAAGATAGCAGAAGACTTGACTTCCAGTAGACCTTGAGCCTCACTTTACACTCATTGTAAGACATTAGCTAAACGACATACCCACAGGTGCCATGACAGTTCCAAGGCTAAACATAAAATGCCAAAAAGTGGGCAATGGCCCAATCTCTGAAAATATCCACCCTTTCACAAAACAGTTGGATAATCTTCCCACTCGCTAGCCTGTGAAAGTACCCAGCCCATAGAAACTAACCTCTCCATTTCAGACCTCTCTCACCTTGTGAGTATGGCCCGCATTCCGCCGATGGAATTCGTATCTCTCTAAAGAAACCTTCTTTCACTATACTGTGCATGGACGCATGCTCAGTCATGTCCTCCTCTTTGAGACTCCGTGGACTGCAGCCCACCAGGCTCCTCTGTCCATGGTATTTTCTAGGCAAGAATACTGGAGTGAGTTGCCATTTCCCATTCCAGGGGATCTTTCCAACCCAGGGATCGAACCCATGTCTCTGCATTAGCAGGGGCGTTCTTTACCAACTATGCCATCTGGGAAGCCTGCACTTTATGATGATTGGCTCTTAAATTCTTTCCTGTGCAAAGCCAAGGACCCTCACTTGGTGGCTCATCCCAGCAACCCTCTGGAAACCTGGGACATGACCATCCTCTCATTCTCCTGAAACACTTCCTCATTGCTACTTACTCTCCATCCTTTCTATTTCAGGTCAGCTGACTCTTTAGATTCTAGTACAGAATGTGTCATAACTGGATTCTCATCGTTCAAGCTGTCCTTTTCAGACATATCATTTTGTCCCACCTTCAACTGACCTGATCTCCTAGCCATCAGGCTGTGACTTGGGTTGTATTCTTAAGGTGGGCTTCCCTGGTCCACCCTCCAACCCCAGGCATGGACAATGACTTAAGCTATTCTTCAGGCCTCTGTCCTCGGCTGCCAGCTCATCTACTGTTCCCTGAATGGTAACTAGTCCTGACCTCCGGCTACCCCACTCTACTGCCTCTTTCTTACATCTAATTTATAAGTTGCTTATTCTGAAGCCCTTAGGTTTCAGAGGTTTTTATTTACACAGGTTTTTATTTTATAGGTTTTTATTTTATAAACATTTTCAGGTTTTTATTTTAAAAGTATAAGTAATACTGAAATTTGGGGGCAAAAGTAAACTTGGAAAGATAATTTCAATAAAAGGAAGGAATACTGAAATTAATGCATTATTTTTTCTTAATGTTACAGATAAGGAAATTGAGATGAAGAGCCATGGATATTGTTCTATCAGTATTTTTCAGAGATATGCTTTTATTTGTATCTGTAGATTTCAAACATAGTAAAAAGAATTTGCATCTTGTATTTCCTCTAATATTCATCAGTCCATCTCTTTATTTATCTATTCATTCAAAAATAGTTAATATGCTACAGTGTGAAACTATTGATTTCAGTTCAGTTCAGCCACTCAGTCGTGTCCCACTCTGCGCCCCTATGGATTGCAGCACGCCAGGCTTTCCTGTCCATCACCAACTCCCATAGCTTGCTCAAACTCATGTTCATTGAGTCAGTGATGCCATCCAACCATCTCATCCTCTGTTGTTCCCATCTCCTCCTGCCTTCAATCTTTCCCTGCATCGGAGTCTTCTAATGAGTCAGTCCTTTGCATCAGGTGGCCAAAGTATTGGAGCTTCAGCTTCAGCATCAGTCCTTCCAGTGAATATTCAGCACTGATTTCCTTTCAGATGGACTGGTTGGATCTCCTTGGAGTCCAAGGACTCTCAAGAGTCTTCTCCAACATCACAGTTCAAAAGCATCAATACTTCAGAGTTCAGCTTTTTTATGGTCCAACTCTCACATCCACACATGACTACTGGAAAAATCTTAACTTTGACTAGATGGACCTTTGTCAGCAAATTCTGGTTTTTAATATGCTATCTAGGTTGGTCATAGTTTTCTTCCAAGGAGCAAGTGTCTTTTCATTTCACAACTGCAGTCACCATCTGAAGTGATTTTGGAGCCAAAGAAAATAAAGTCTGTCACTGTTTCCATTGTTTCCCCATCTATTTGCCATGAAGTGATGGGACCAGATGCCATGATCTTAGTTTTCTGAATGTTGAGTTTTAAGTCAGCTTTTTCACTCTCCTCTTTCACTTCATCAAGAGGCTCTTTAGTTCCTCCTTGCTTTCTGCCATAAGGGTGGTATCATCTGCGTATCTGAGGTTATTGATATTTCTCCCAGCAAACTTGATTTCAGCTTGTGCTTCATCCAGCCCAGCATTTTGCATGATATACTGTGCATCTAAGTTAAATAAGCAGGGTGACAATATATAGCCTTGATGTACTCATTTCCCAGTATGGAACCGGTTTGTTATTTCATGTTCATTTCTAAATATTGCTTCTTGACCTGCATACAGGTTTCTCAGAAAGCAGATGAAGTGGTCTGGTATTCCCATCTCTTGGAGAATTTTCCACAGTTTGTTGTGATCCACACAGTCAGAGGTTTTAGTGTAGACAATGAAGCAGAAGTAGATGTTTTTCTGGAATTCCCTTGCTTTTTCTATGATGCAACAGTTGTTAGCAATTTGATCTCTGGTTCCTCTGCCTTTTCTAAATCCAGCTTGAACACGTGGAAGTTCTTGGTTCATGTACTGTTGAAGCCTACCTTGGAGAATTTTGAGCATTACTTTGCTCGAGTGTGAGATGAATGCAATTGTATGGTAGTTTGAACACTGATTTATATTATTTTAAAATTTTTGCTGATATAATAAGAAAGTTATGATTTAACCTTATTGTTCAATTTGTATTACTTTGCTTGCTAGTGAAATTTAACATGGTTTTCAAATATTGTTTTTAATTATATCCTCATTTCTGAAATATTCACTTAAATCTGTTGTCCATTTGTCATTCAAGTTGTTTATGGCTTTTTATTTATATGAATACCTTAAGAAATATTAAAAACTGTGTTGCTCATAGTTGCTACAATATTTTCCCAGTGTTTAGTCTGCATTCTTCTTTGATTGTTTGAAAATTTTATATATGTAAGTGAAAACTTTAAAAAATTATGGTTAGCAGTTTCATTTGTAAATGTTTTCAACTATTACATGCTTTTCATTACTTGATATAAAAATGTATTTCTTCTCCATTTGTTTAATAAATATGCTGTTCTATTTTCCTCTGATTTTCCCTTAATCTACTAGATTTTGGGATAAGGCTCACATATGCCTCAGAATTTCTCTTTAGGCCTCTATAATCTCTGAGACCTGTCTCCTTTATAGTATGGTTATTGTACTCTTCTTTTAAAACCCAGTAAGCTTAAGAAATAACGGGTGTTCTCTTTGTATTATAGGTTATTATTCATGGGTTGAAATCTTTGCTTTAGTGTGTGCTCCTTGGGGTAGAAACTGCATTATACTAATCATTCGCTCTACCCAACCTCCCTGACTATCCTAATCCCAGCACAGAGACTGATGCCAACTATTAATATATTTACAGAATTAATCCAAAGTCAGGATCCATTGTCTTCATCAAATATGGTCAATATATTAAAATCCTAGCTATAATAAACTATAGCACTCTATTGGAAAGACACTGTCCCTCCAAGTTCAGAATTATATGTAAACTTAAAAGGTGCTTTGCTAAAGATACCAAGAAAAGTTCACATAGAGCAGTATGGTTACTTTGTTAGAAGCAGTTAGATGGTTAGCTAATTCTATCTAAAAGCTAGAAATTACAACATAGATCAGGATGAGTTGATTTGCCCCAGGAGAAAGTCAGGTGTTAAAAATGTAAATATAGAAAATTACTGTCTCTTCAATGTGTTTGATAAAGCAATATTCCCCACAGATTTTTTAGTTTGTAAAATATTTTGCCTAATTAGGTAGAACATTTCTGTGAAAACTGCCCCAGGAGCTCAGACTGGTGCACTGGGCTGAACTGGACCCCAGGGCTCAGGCTCAGAACTGAACAAGCCTCTGTGGAATGGGCCTGGGTTCACTTGGGCTCAGTCCCCTGGGGGGATAGAGGAGGGGGAGGGGGAGCCCTCTCCCTTTTGCTGGCAGACAGAAAGCTAGTAATCTAATTTCCAAGGCCTCTACATATCTGCCCCAGGTTTCTAATCAGTAACTGAATCAGAACTAAAAATTGCTTCAGCCAAAACTTTTAGCAAAGGGCCTCTAAACCCCACTGACTGACTCACCACAGTTACTATTTGGTAATCTTTTCCTCTTTCTTTCAATATTTCACCTAAAAGGAAATCTAGGATTTCTGTGAAC
The DNA here is from genome assembly GCF_016772045.2 of Ovis aries. Taxonomy (NCBI): domain Eukaryota; kingdom Metazoa; phylum Chordata; class Mammalia; order Artiodactyla; family Bovidae; genus Ovis; species Ovis aries. Next base: position 54,562,525 of record NC_056060.1, read on the forward strand.
TTTCCAAGCCTACCACTTTTCAGCGGTAAAGAATCCACCTGTCAATGCAGGAGATGTGGTTTCAATACTTGGGTCAGGAAGATCCCTCAGAGAAGGAGATGGCTGCCCACTCCAGTATTCTTGCCTGGGAAACACAAGAACAGAGGAACCTGGTGGGCCACAGTCCACTGGGTGGCAGAGACATGACTTAGCAATTAAGCACCACCCCTAGGGTATAACAACCACCCCTAGGGTACAACACAGAGTGACAGGATTGAGAAACAGCTTCCCTTCTCTGTCACAGTCTCATTTTCACATTACCTCCTTGAATCTGTCTTCCCACCACAAAATGGGGGAGTTAGACTCTATCAGCACTAAAATCAGGAGAAGGCAATGGCAACCCACTCCAGTGTTCTTGCCTGGAGAATCCCAGGGACGGGGGAGCCTGGTGGGCTGCTGTCTGTGGGGTCGCACAGAGTCGGACACGACTGAAGCGACTTAGCAGCAGCGGCAGCACTAACATCATGTCCTGGAGCTGCAGGGTTTCCGCTAAATTTGGATTCATATTTCAGGGCTAGATATATAATTTAATATGTGCTGATAGAGAATAAGATTTCCAAGATAAAGTGGTTTTAAAAAAATAAGGACAGTGCAGAAAATGTTCTCATATACAATTTTGAAAAGATATACATATAAATATGCTTATATTCATTAGGTATTTCTATAAGAATGCAAATAGTACTAGTAACGGCAGTTTCCTCTGAGGAGTGAGATTTGGCCAGGAAGCAAGAATACTTTACAATGAATTCTCCTTGAGTGTTTCAATTTTCACACACCTTATGAGTTTTCAGTAAAGCATTTATGTATGGGTACAAATATGTTTCCCATGGATTAAACCTATTATTAGCACTGTTTGGTTAATGATAAAATCATCTAATATTTTCCTATTTTGCTACTGTATTTTTACTGTTCTAAAATCAACATGCATGATTTGTATTGTAATGCTTTAAAAAGTATTAAGTATTTTAAAATAGGGATTTTTGAAAACATGTATAAAATCAAATGTTTTATTCTACATTTGTAACACAGTGGATATGCCCCACTGGGTCATACACTGCTAACCTGACCACTTTTTGTTGTGGCCCCTAGAATCAAGTTTCTACTATTAAGTGCGTATTTGAACTTCTGTGTGTACCATTATCTAGAAGCTTTCCAATACTGCCAAACTCTCTTTTAAACGCAGGTCTCTGCAAGCTTGGCAGGGTACAAAGAAGGCAGACAAGGGCACTCGGACAAAAAACTCCAACAACAAGGATCCAAGAGTGTCCTTGATACAAGGCTCATCACTGATGAGTGCACAGCTGACACTGACCACAGAGTACGTTGCAAGGACCTATTCCTGTATTTACCCTATGATAAGAAATGCCATCAGGTAAGAGAACAGTCAGCTACACAAAGGAAAAGCATCCTCCTACTTCTGCTTCAGATATTTCAGTGTAATTGAAACAAACCCTAAAACTTCAAGATACCTATATTTTAAAAATGTTACCAGACTTCCCTGGTGGTCCAGTTGATAGGAATCCAACTGTCAATGCAGAGGACAGGGGTTCGACCCCCAGTCAGGCAATATTTCACATGTCACAGAGCAACTCAGTCCAGGCGCCACAACTTCAGAGTCCACGCTCCAGAGCCCATGAGCCACACCTACTGAGCCCGTGTGCTGCAACCACTGAAGTCCTTGTGCCTAGAGCTCACGCTCCACAAGAAGCTACCGCAATGAGAACCCTGAGCGCTGCAATGAAGAGCAGTCCCAGCTTACTGCAACCAGAGAACCCCACATACAGCAACGATGACCCAACAGGCACCAGAATAAGTGAATAAACAATGAAAACCGTTATCTATGAACATTAGAAATCTCTTAGTTCTGATGAAACAGAACAAAATCAGAAACAAACTGAATGATAAGGGTGATATAATCTCTAACAGCTCCATTTATCGTTTTGCTTTTATTTTACCCATTTATTCAACAAGTATTTATTGAGCATCGTTTATGTGAGCATCATGCTTGGGACTAGAGATTCAGGGGTAAAGAAGATAGATATAATCTCTGCTCTTTGGTAAAGGAGAAAGACCTGGCTGCTTATTTGGATAATAATAAATGATGAGTATTTACAGAATTCCAACCACAAGCAAAGCTGTGTGCCAAACACTTTCCCATGCATTACCTCAGTTAATGATTACAGTTACTTTTGCCGGAGCTATTATTATCCCCATGTAGTGGATGAGAAAACTGGTCCAGATAAAGAGATTAAGTAACTTGATCAAGATCCCCAACAAGTTCTGAGGCAAATTTGAAGTAGAAGTAATCCTACATAGCTTTCTCCCCCATTTTAGGTGTTATCTACTCTATTAGTCTGCTCAATGCTGATCTTTTATTACAAAAATTTGAAAGCATTATGTGTGTGTGTATATATATATATATATACACACAGACACATATACCAACCATCAATAAATAAGCAAAATCATGTACTGTTCATGCCAGTAAATAGATACTGCCCAATCTTAGGAGTTCTTTTATTGCAAAAACAGAAATATACCCTAAGTTAAAAATAATAACATTAATGAAGTATATTGATTAGTTCATATACTTGATTAGAAGTTCAGAAACAGGCTTTGAATAAGGAGAAGACAGATCAGCTCTGAGTTTCTTGGTTGAAAAAGAGCAACTCTGGGGTTCTTGGTTGAAAAAAAGAAAAACAGACAAAAATCCAGTCTCTCCCGAGTTCCAGGTGCTGCCACCTGTAAGAAGCAGTGATGACCATTTAAGTTGACTCAAGATTCAATGTCCTGGAGTAAAAGTTTAATTGTCCTGCTTAATTCCTCAACCAAAGGTCTCTTGATTAGGTCTTTAAGATTTAAAAATCGTTATTCTCTGGCTCTCATTAGTCAAATAAATCAATCAGCCAGCCAACCAATTAAGAATTGTTAGGTATGTAGATATTCATGTGAATGAACTACCGAGATTCATTTTTAACCTTTTTATATCCCAGCGCAATCAGTTCAGTTCAGTTGCTCAGTCATGTCCGAGTTTTGCAACCCAATGAATCGCAGCACGCCAGGCCTCCCTGTCCATCACCATCTCCCGGGGTTCACTCAGACTCACGTCCATCGAGTCAGTGATGCCATCCAGACATCTCATCCTCTGTCATCCCCTTCTCCTCCTGCCCACAATCCCTCCCAGCATCAGAGTCTTTTCCAATGAGTCAAATCTTTGCATGAGGTGGCCAAAGTACTGGAGCTTCAGCTTTAGCATCATTCCTTCCAAAGAACACCCAGGGCTGATCTCCTTCAGAATGGACTGGTAGGATCTCCTTGCAGTCCAAGGGACTCTCAAGAGTCTTCTCCAACACCACAGTTCAAAAGCATCAATTCTTCGGTGCTCAGCCTTCTTCACAGTCCAACTCTCACATCCATACATGACCACTGGAAAACCATAGCCTTGACTACACGGACCTTAGTCGGCAAAGTAATGTCTCTGCTTTTGAATATGCTATCTAGGTTGGTCATAACTTTTCTTCCAAGGAGTAAGCATCTTTTAATTTCATGGCTGCAATCACCATCTGCAGTGATTTTGGAGCCCAAAAAATAAAGTCTGACACTGTTTCCACTGTTTCCCCATCTATTTCCCATGAAGTGATGGGACCGGATGCCATGATCTTCATTTTCTGAATGTTGAGCTTTAAGCCAACTTTTTCACTCCCCTCTTTCACTTTCATCAAGAGGCTTTTGAGTTCCTCTTCACTTTCTGCCATAAGGGTGGTGTCATCTGCATATCTGACGTTATTGATATTTCTCCCAGCAATCTTGATTCCAGCTTGTGTTTCTTCCAGTCCAGCGTTTCTCATGATGTACTCTGCATATAAGTTAAATAAGCAGGGTAACAATATACAGTCTTGACGTACTCCTTTTGCTATTTGGAAGCAGTCTGTTGTTCCATGTCCAGTTCTAACTGTTGCTTCCTGACCTGGATACAGATTTCTTAAGAGGCAGGTTAGGTGGTCTGGTATTCCCATCACTTTCAGAATTTTCTGCAGTTTCTTGTGATCCACACAGTCAAAGGCTTTGGCATAGTCAATAAAGCAGAAATAGATGTTTTTCTGGAACTCTCTTGCTTTTTCTATGATCCAGCGGATATTGGCAATTTGATCTCTGGTTCCTCTGCCTTTTCTAAAACCAGCTTGAACATCAGGGAATTCATGGTTCACGTATTGCTGAAGCCTGGCTTGGAATATTTGGGCATTACTTTACTAGCATGTGAGATGAATGTAATTGTGCAGTAGTTTGAGCATTCCTTGGCATTGCCTTTCTTTGGGATTGGAACACTGACCTTTTCCAGTTCTGTGGCCACTGCTGAGTTTTCCAAATTTGCTGGCATATTGAGTGTAGCACTTTCACAGCATCATCTTTCAGGATTTGAAACAGCTCAACTGGAATTCCATCACCTCCACTAGCTTTGTTCGTAGTGATGCTTTCTAAGGCATCAGAGGGCAGACACACTGAAACCACACTCACAGAAAACTAGTCAATCTAATCACACTAGGACCACAGCCTTGTCTAACTCAATGAAACCAAGCCATGCCTGCGAGGCAACCCAAGATGGGAGGGTCATGGTGGAGAGGTCTGACAGAATGTGGTCCACTGGAGAAGGGAATGGCAAGCCACTTCAATATTCTTGCCTTGAGAACCCCATGAACAGTATGAAAAGGCAAAATGATAGGATAACAAAAGAGGAACTCCCCAGGTCATTAGGTGCCCAATATGCTACTGGAAATGAGTGGAGAAATAACTCCAGAAAGAATAAAGGGATGGAGCCAAAGCAAAAACAATACCCAGTTGTGGATGTGACTGGTGATAGAAACAAGATCCGATGCTGTAAAGAGTAATATTGCATAGGAACCTGGAATGCCAGGTCCATGAATCAAGGCAAATTGGAAGTGGTCAAACAAGAGATGGCAAGAGTGAACATTGACATTCTAGGAATCAGCGAACTAAAATGGACTGGAATGGGTGAATTTAACTCAGATGACCATTATATCTATTACTGCGGGCAGGAATCCCTCAGAAATGGAGTAGCCATCATGGTCAACAAAAGAGTCCAAAATGCAGTACTTGGATGCAATCTCAAAAATGACAGAATGATCTCAATATCACAGTTATCCAAGTCTATGCCCCAACCAGTAACACTGAAGAAACTGAAGTTGAATGGTTTTATGAAGAGCTACAAGACCTTTTAGAACTAACACCCAAAAATGATGTCCTTTTCATTATAGGGGACTGGAATGCAAAAGTAGGAAGTCAAGAAACACCTGGAGTAACAGGCAAATTTGGCCTTGGAATGAGGAATGAAGCAGGGCAAAGACTAATAGAGTTTTGCCAAGAAAATGCACTGGTCATAGCAAACACCCTCTACCAACAACACAAGAGAAGACTCTACACATGGACATCACCAGATGGTCAACACTGAAATCAGATTGATTATATTCTTTGCAGCCAAAGATGGAGAAGCTCTATACAGTCAGCAAAAACAAGACCAGGAGCTGACTGTGGATCAGATCATGAACTCCTTATTACCAAATTCAGACTTAAATTGAAGAAAGTAGGGAAAACCGCTAGACAATTCAGGTATGACCTAAGTCAAATCCCTTATGATTATACAGTGGAAGTGAGAAATAGGTTTAAGGGCCTAGATCTGATAGATAGAGTGCCTGATGAACTATGGAATGAGGTTCCTGACATTGCACAGGAGACAGGGCTCAAGACCAACCCATGGAAAAGAAATGCAAAAAAGCAAAATGGCTGTCTGGGGAGGCCTTACAAATAGCTGCAAAAAGAAGAGAGGGGAAAAACAAAGGAGAAAAGGAAAGATATAAGCATCTGAATGCAGAGTTCCAAAGAATAGCAAGAGATAAGAAAGCCTTCTACAGGGATCAATGCAAAGAAATAGAGGAAAACAACAGAATGGGAAAGACTAGAGATCTCTTCAAGAAAATCAGAGATACCAAGGGAACATTTCATGCAAAGATGGGCTCGATAAAGGACAGAAATGGTATGGACCTTACAGAAGCAGAAGATATTAAGAAGAGGTGGCAAGAATACATGGAAGAACTGTACAAAAAAGATCTTCATGCCCCATATAATCATGATGATGTGATCACTAATCTAGAGCCAGACATCCTGGAATGTGAAGTCAAGTGGGCCCAGCACAATACTGTCTCTATTTTGGATTATCTTTCTTTTTTTATGTGCTTCCAAGATCTGTACTAAGCACTCCCTATCTCAGTTGGAAACTTCATTATCTCCTGTTTCTTTCATGACCATGACCACCAAGACAGCTCTCAGCGAGGTCTTAGGTCACTAAACACCAGCCATTCGCAGTCAGTTAGGCTGCACATATGATTTTACGTGTGACCCAGCCATGACACGGCTCCCAGTTTTCTAATACCAGATCAGCCTACAGCCTGTTTTTCCTTTGCCTGCCCTCAGGCTACGGAACATTGCTAGAGAAAGTCCCTGGGCAATAGTGTGGACTGACCATGGTAGACAAGATTGGAGATTGATAAGGATTGCCGTACAATTGATTTGGCTGAGGGTGACAGGATTGAAGAAAGGCAAATTTATCTGGTCAGCCTTGTGCTTATCCAGTTTCACATGGAGGTATCATCACAGTGACTAGGATCGAAATGGTCTTGCTCTGGCTGGATTTCAAATTCTTGGAAACTTAATTAGAATGGAAATTATGTTCTCTTGAGAGATTGTACTGCGAAATATTCCAAGTGACATGTGATGGATGTGCTTTTGATTTATCTCAATAGGCACCATGAAAAAATCCAGTGATGTAGAACAATACTTCTGGACCCTTTTATTTACACCAGGAAATTCTAACATCTTAGATCTGCTGAGGTCAAGGCAATCTTGAAGTCTGAGTTGATCTGATGTCATGCAATTTGCATTAGCTTTAGAGTTTTAAAATAGAGTCTAATATCTATATATCAATATAACATTTGAATTTCTTATGAAGACTTTATCTTCTGTATTAGAGAATATTTTTAGGCAAACAATTGATTGCATCAGCATTATCTTCTATTTATTTCATAAAGAGTAAAACTTTGGATTAACTATGTGATTCCATTGGCATCTTTCAAAGATACTCTTATTAGGACACTTGTCCCACCAGTCTAGCTTCATCACTGCCACCTTTGAAGCTTCTGCTGCTTCTGAATTTCTCTCCTATCTCTCCTAGTATACTTCTTACATCATTATTTCCTTCCTTCATATTTGTATTATTCCAAAATGAGTTTCAATTGCCTTCCTGCTGCTGTTGATACTGGGATGCATTTAGGCTATAGTCAACATGCATCCCTGTCCCCCTAAATTACCTGGAGACCCTTGACCATTCTGTTCCTGCATTGGTTTCTATAACTACAAACTTCTTGTTTCTTCCAGTACTGACAATGAATTATCTACACCTACACCTTGAGACACTGTATTGCCTGTGCTTAGCATGTAGGAAGTATTTGATGTAAGTTGAATAAATAAATCATACTTGTGAGTTTCAGCTACTTTCTGGTCCTCATCTGTCATTGCATTTGGTCTCTTGGTGCCATCACTTCATGGCAAATAGATGGGGAAGAATGGAAACAGTGACAGACTTTATTTTCTTGTGCTCCAAAATCACTGTGGATGATGACTGCCGCCATGAAATTAAGACACTTGCACCTTGGAAGACAAGCTATGACAAACCTAGACCATGTATTAAAAAGGAGAGACACCACTTTGCCGACAAAGGTCCAAATAGTCAAAGCTATGGTCTTTCCAGCTGTCATGTACGGATGTGAGAGTTGGACCAGAAGGAAGGCTGAGTGCCAAATAACTGATGCTTTCAAACTGTGGTGCTGGCGAATCCTAAAGGCAATCAACCCTGACTATTCTTTGGAAGGACTGACGCTGAAGCTGAAGCTCCAATGGTCTGGACACTTGATGTGAAGAACCAACTCACTGGAAAAGACTCTAATGCTGGGAAAGATCGGTGCCCAAGAGAAGGCGGGAAGTGGAGAAAGTTAAGTTCGGGCATTAAGACCACTCTTTCAAATGAACTTGGATATAAAAGGAAGTAGAGAAATAAGAGTACAACTAAAAGGAAAAACTAAAATGAAGAATATTTAAGAAGACAAAATTGATAACTGTTATAAGTGAGAAGCAAAGAACCAGAAGAGAGAGACTGAATATACTGATTTTTTTTTTTAAGATATTGCAAATATTGAAGACAGGACTGTGGCTAAGAGAGTTTGATCTTGGAGGATATAGAAAGAGATGAGAAATAAAGGACAAGTGGAGGTATTCAACTAAATTGAAAAGGTAATTTCTTTTATTGAGGCAAGTGGGGAGGAATAAGAATGAGCCTGGTTATTGATAATTTTGTAGGTAGATGGACAGACATCCCAATTTTCACGTTAAAAAGGAACAAAGATCATATGTGGAGATAAGTCAGTGGCAAGATAGAAGACCTGAGAGGAGAGAAACATAGAATTACCAAGTACCTTAAAATATTTTTTAATGAGAATATCCAAATGTTCTGGATGCAATAAAACATATACTTTCATATTGCTGGCAGCATTATAATTTGGCAAAGTATTTTTAGAAATCAATGTGGCCTTAAAAATATTTATATATATTTGAATCTATTGACTTCATTTCTAAGAAAATAATTCAAAGATATAGATGAATCTTTATGTACAAAACTGTTCCCTGCAACATTATTCATTATGGGGGAAACACTGCAAACAACATAATTGTCCAACAATAGAGAAGTGGCTAAATAAATTATGGTGAATCCAAGCAATAGAAACTTGTACAGATATTAGAATAATGCTTACCAAGAATTTTTAATTTTATGGAGAATTTCTTTTATGAAAACTAAACCCAATGACTTTTTTATGTTAACTGAATATACCATAGACTAATTAAAGAAAATACATAAAAATGATAGCACTGTATAGAAGAATTATTCTTACATTCTTATGTAAAGAAAATTTCCAGTATTTTCCAAGTTTGCTTTAAGGGTATACGTTACTTTTGTCATCAGAAGACACATACTAAATGTTTAAAATATCTTTGGTAAATTATTAAGACTAATGTTAGAAAGGAGAAAAAAAATATTTGTCAAGTGCAAGTGAATGAAGATAAAATTGGGGGAATGAAGTGCAGATTCCTGGAACTCATTTATTGACAACACAGAACATTTTTTGAGTCAACATTGCAAAATTATAAAATAAAGTTTATAGATTTGGGCCTCAGATATGTCGAACTTTTAAGAATCAGTTATTTCAACATAAAAGATATATATTTCTGGTACTCCTTGGAAAAGGGAAAATCAGGTCCAATGAACAGTGGGCTTCCACTGTTAAGCCATGATAATTCCCTGGACATGTGCTGTGGTCGCCCTCCTTAGGTGAGTTATGTGACTGCAGTTATGCATAACCCTCACCACTATCCCTATTATTTTCCTAACAATGAAATCAAATATTAGTTGCCTTTTGTTATCACTCTTGCTTTTTTATACTTTTTGCAATAAGTAGGAATTAACAGTAAATAAATGTTTTTCTGATACCATGTGTAGTAAAATCAGAATTAAATAGATAAACTATTTGTGGAACATCATGCTAGGAGATAGATGCTCAGTCATGTCCAACTCTTTGTGACCCCATGGATTGTAGTCTGCCAGGCTCCTCTGGGCATGGGATTTTCCAGGCATGAATACTAGAGTGAGCTGCCATTTCCTCTTCCAGTGAATCTTCCTGACTCATGGATTGAACCTGTATCTCCTCGGGCTCCTGCATTGGCGGGCAGATTCCTTACCACTGAGCCACATGGAGAAGGCTCCCTTATGTTCAAATTCAGTCTTTCAGGGGGTTAACTTACACATAAATAAAATAGTATAAGGATATATTATGTAATCTGATAACAATATAAAAATAAGAGATATATGTATCAGAAGAGCTTTCTATAGGCTGGAATAGTGCTCAGTATGGGAGGGGAAATTGAACCCTGTGGAACTAGGTGAGAATTAATAGTTGGATAGATACAGCAAAGATAGGAGACCAGAAAGAGACTTTCTCAGGGACTGGAACTCAGTCTTCCAGCCCAGGGTTCATTTGGGATAAAAAGTTTAAAAATTCATGGGTGAAAATGTTCATAAAGCATAGGTTAAGAAAATTAGTGTCTTGAAGTTTCAGGAAAAAGAGTTTGGAAATTTATTCTGAGAAATCTATTATATGCTCTTGAACATGATAAGTTAATGTTTCATGAAGCTTAATTTTGAAGGAAAGTGATTTGAAGGAAGAGCTTAGAGACAAAGCTGACAATAAAGTATAAGGATTCATATTATTCAGACAGTCAACAAGTTCTTACAGAGCACTTATTGTGAGAGGTTATTTCTTAGGCATGGTAATCAGATTCCTTGACCTCAAAGGTATGTACAGTGGATATAGGCAGGCAGGCAGCAAATATGTGTAGAAGTAAGTACAGAAATGCAAAAGAGTGGAGTGATTTTGTATACATAAAATCCTACTGGTGTTAAGATGATCAGAAGAGAACTCTCTGAGAAGTGACATTGATCTGAGTAGTCTGTGATGAAAATAAGACTGTTACAGAGGAAATAAGAAGAGCAAAGGCCCCAAGAGGAAATAAGCATGGTGTACTTTAAGGACCAAAAACAAAAGAAGCCAAGGTTGCAGAAATGTAGTGAGCAACAGGAATAATGATAGGAGATATGGTCAGAGAATCATGTAGAGACTCAGAAACCGTGGTGAGAACTTGGACATGCTACTCATTGACCTGTGAAGCCCCTGCAGAGTCTTAGGCTGGAGAGTGATATAATGGCATTCACACATTCAGCTATTTGGAGAATGTACCATGGGAGGACAAAGATGGACCAAGGAGACCCATATAAAGATTGTTGTAATCGTCCAGAAGAGAAACAAAAGCGGCTTAGATTGGGACTTATCAGGGCAAATGGTTTTAGGTGTCAGATTTGAACATATTTTGGAAGAAGTATCAATAAGATTCATTGATGAATGGCATATGGAACAGAAGGAAAATAAGGAAGTCAAAATTTTGATTGGTTGATGTCCTGAGCAACTGGGTTTGGCCCCTCCTGACATGGTGAAAGTGAGGAGAAAGCAGGTCATAGATATTAAGACTTCTGTTTAGAAAATCTTAAATCAGACTTGTCTATTAGATTTCCAAAGAGAGGTGTAAGGGTGAAGAGGCACTTGGATTTGTAACTCAGGAGATGCTTAGAGACATTCACCTAAGAGTCATCAGGTGATGTTTAAATGTGCTGTTCTAGGAAAGAACAAAGAAAAGCCAAGAGTGGAGCCTTGAGATAATCAACATTTTGAAGTTGGGAAAGTAGTGGATTAAAACTCAGATGTGTCTGACTAAACAATATTCTAGAAAATGGCTCAGGCAGTAGAGTGTCTGCCTGCAATGCAGGAGACCTGGGTTCGATCCCTGGGTTGGGAAGATCCCCTGGAAAAGGAAATAACAACCCACTCCAGTACTCTTACCTGGAGAATCCCATGGATGGAGGAGCCTGGTACACTACAGACCATGGGATCACAGAGTTGGACACAACTGAGCAACTTCACTTCCTTTCTTTCTTTCTTTCAATCCCTGGATATTCTTGCCTAACTGCTCATCTAAAGATCAACAAAATTCTCTCTCAAGTCATTATTGGTCTACAAAAAAAAAAAAAAATTCTTCTCCATTCTCTTAAGATACATGGACTGTCTATTCCTGAAAACTGCTAACTTAAAAACAGCCCAGTCAACACTCTGCTCCTTCAGTAAGCTGATGCTTTTTTATTCTTTTCCCCTTCACTAGGGGATCAGAAGAGGCCATGGTGACCTCCCTCTTTAGGTTGCCATGGAGCAAACCAATTTAGGAAAGTGTTATTTTGAAGAAGACACGAAGATGCAGCTGCTGGGGTTGGGGGCGGTGGGGGGGGTAGTGCTTGTGTGTCTGTATGTGCATTTGTGTCTGTGGGCAAGAATCATTTAAAATAATTTTATTATGGTCACATTTAAAAGATAAACAAGACTGATCTAAAAATAATACTGCAGTTTTAATATTAGAAGAAGATGGTAATGATGACGGTAATAATGATCATCAGCTTTGTGTAAAAGAATAGGTTACATTTTTAGGACTGTAAGAGCCAGCAGGAGAAAATAATCTAGAAATTCTCATATTGAACTGACCAGCATGAATCTCACAGCTGGAAAAGTTGTCTCCAAAAAAGAACACTTGTGAAGAGCAGGGTTTTCATCATCAGACCAACATTCATCAAGGCTTTTATCATAAGAAATTGAAGAACATAAAATATCCAATAAGAACTACAATGGTCAAGACTCATAGTTTTTCAAAGTACAACATTAATTCCTTGGGATTTTAGTAGTAGTCAACCACAGAAGGAAGACAGACAGGATACTGAGAAAGAAAATAAATTTAAGTGTGCTAAGTTGCTTTAGTCATGTCTGACTCTTTGTGATCCCATGGACTGTAGCCTGCCAGGCTCCTCTGCCCATGAGATTCTCCAGGCAAGGCTACTGATCTCCCTCCTAGGGACCGTCTTAATCCAGGTGTTAAACCTGCATCTCTTATGTCTCCTGCATTGACAGGCAGGCTCTTTACCACTAGCACCACCCAGGAAGCCCCAAAATAAATTTGGAAAGTGTTAAAGTTAAATTGATTTTTTAAATTATTGTGCATATTATTAATAGAATAATATGTGAAGGTGTCTTGTGATTTTCCAAGAAACAGATCATGTATAGAGACCTTTAAGGGAGAGCTTCCAGTCATGGCAATTCATGAAAAGTGTCAAAGATTGTATTAGATGAGTGACAAGCTTGAAGAGGCAATGCTATAAGAGTTTGATGACATAGTGAGTATATTCAATTGGATTGATATGTGTTGCTCTTTTAATGTGTGTACAGAATTATCATGGTTATCCAAGGACTTAAAAGAGCACCCAAGGTGGTAGTGCAATGAAGGGTTACTGAGCTGGTTATCAGACAACTGGATTTTAATCCCTATTTTGGACTTCCCTGGTGGCTCAGATGGTAAAGCGTCTGCCTCTAATGCAGGAGACCTGGGTTCGATCCCTGGGTCGGGGAGATTCCCTGGAGAAGGAAATGGCAACCCACTCCAGTACTCTTGCCTGGAAAATCCCATGGACGGAGGAGCTTGGTGCAAGCCACTGTCCATGGGGTCGCAAAGAGTCGGGCACGACTGAGCGACTTCACTTTCACTTTCTTTACATTTTCTTAATCTAGTTATTGGACTCCTGTGAGAGCTCATTGATTCATGCATTTATTCAAAGGACACCAAGTGTGTCTACTAGGTGCCAGGAATGTAGCAATGGACAAGAACTATCTAGTTCTTACCCTTGGGGAACTTACGTTCTAGTGTGGAAGATGGACAGTAAATAAATACACAGATTTACCATGAAGGAGAATAAAGTTAGATATAGTATTGCAAAGTGAAGGAGGAAAATTAAGTCTCAGTTACTTATACAAAAACAGAGGAGGCTGAACTCCATTAGCAATTTTCAGTTTTTAAGCAATTACATGTAACAAAAACCAAAGCAAATTAATTATTTGGCTTTCCTAAATGAAAGTTTATTTTCTCATTTAACGAAAAGGTAGGAGGTAGGCATTATAGGACTGGTAGAGTAGCTTTATGATGTCATGGGTGCCCTGAGTGCCTTCAGTGTTTCCTAGGGTGCATTTTTATGCTTATGGCCATGCTGCAAGATAGCTGTCTCACATTCACATTCCAGGTATGGGAAAGAAAGAAATGCAAAGGAACACTGAATAGGAAAATATTAGGAAAACCAGACTTCCTAGAAGTCCCCAGCAGATACCCCTCACTAGGGCGGCTGGGAAATGAGTATTTTGCAGATGACTGTCATCCCTGAAAAATATTCAGTTGCCCTGAAACTGGTTCACTTAAGAAGGGAGGCTAGAGTAGAAATTTAGGAAGGAATTAGTCTGCTAAATTGCTTGAGGATACAACTGGATATCTACTTCAGCTCCCAAAGTATTACTGTAATAATAACCACGCTGGTATCCAGCATTAGGAAGAAAATACTGATTCATATACAAGTATCTATAAGTGGTATTTTTGGAAAACAAAAAATCCATGAAAGCTCAGAGAAATCTGCTAAACTAAACCAGAAGTACAAAATAGCACCCAACTAATAATGAGTACTAAAACTATAATGAAATATTGACACAGTTCACTATTAGATCTAGACTTACTGTCACTTAATTGGGTTTGGCATGTATGGACTATACTATACAGGTAGAGGTTATACTGCTCACATTTAAGTAAAAATATCTAACACCAAACGAAACAATGGTAATTACACTCTTCAGTCAACAACTTTTTAATAAGATACTCAATAAATTTGTTGTTCTCGGGACTGCTCAAAAGAGTATCACATTGGCAATTCCAATTAACTTGATGGTGGTGACTAATATGTCATATTTGACATTAGAATATTCAGGTTCATATGTTGCTTTTCTCACTAAAATTTAAATTTGTTCAGATGTATTTCTAAATACGGGGAGGGAAGTGGGTGGGGGGTTCAGAATGGGGAACACATGTACACCCGTGACGGATTCCTGTTGATGTATGGCAAAACCAATACAATATTGTAAAGTAATTAGCCTCCAATTAAAATAAATACATTTAAATTATTAAAAAAACAAATAAAATATTTGCAGAGCTCTGAAGAACTTCAAAGAAATACTAAAAATTGAAAAACACAGCACTAAATAGCTTCAACTTCACCTTCAGACTCAGACATTCTTAATTTTTTGTCTTACTAGAATTCTGTCTTTGTTAAGGACAGTAAGTATAAGCAACAGACTGATTAAAAGTCCTAGTTGATGCTTTCAGTGCTCATAAAAGAACAGTGACTTTTCAAACCTTTGAAGAATTCGTAGTAGACATTACAAAACTGGTAGAAATATTAATAATATAATGAATTCAGAGATGGATTAAGCCTTCTTATCGATAATTCCTAAGAATCACAAAAAACCAGTATTCATTCTTTAGTTATCTGCACATATTCTAATCTCACAGACAGCTGGAGAGTATAAACCTCATCAGCAAAGGATTATATGTATTATTAGTTATATATGCAGCTTACTTAGGCTGGGATACATTTTAATTATGTTTCTAGAAGAATTCTGAGATATATTTTATGAAAACTATTTTTATTTTGTCAATATATGAGCATTCAGTGATATCAACTGAGAGTTAAATGATATCAGATCATACCTGAATCTTCTACATTTATCTATCAAAAGTCAAAAAGCTACTGACCCAATAATTTCATTTCTAGGGAAACACCTTAAAGAAATAATGCTAACAATAATTTTTAAAAAAAGCTTTATCCATGAAAATGTTTACTGGGCAATTACACATAATTGAATTTGGAAGCATTATAATTATCAATTTAATACTGTTCAGAGCAGAATGAAAAATAAACATACTAAATAAGAAAGGATTATACGGCTGTGGACGATAATGAACATTTTTAATGTAGTCAAGTTTTTAAATAAACTTTCTTTCATAACAGGTTTATATTTACAAAATTGAGAAGATGGTACATAAAACTCCTACAATGCAATTTGTTTGATGTTTTTATCATGATCAGACTAGAGTTATGGGTTTAGGGGAGGAAAATCAGAGGTAAAGTATCAATTTCATTACATCATACCAACAGTAAAGACTGTCAGACTGACATACTGGTGGTATTGACTGTGATCATCTGGCTTGAATAGCATTTTATTATTTTTCTCCACTGTAAAGTTAACTCCTCATCTTTTAAATAATGTACTCTTTGAAAGAAGTCAGTAAGTGCATCTGTACTTAAGGAATAGAGACATATACTCCCCACTCCTTCAGGGTGGAGTACCTTCATAAATTATTTATAAAATTTCTGCATGGAGATTTGTCTCCCACAAACCACCACACTTATAATTCAATTATTTCCTTTTGTCAGTATAAACTCATAGACATTTGCTTTATACTTTGGGTTATAGTCAAATACTGCTTTTTTGAGGGGAGGGGAACTCAAATTTTTGTAGTTTTGTAGGCTCTTTCAGTTGGCACCTGTGTCCTTTGGAATAATCTTATCTTCTTAGCTTCTCACAGAACTGCTTTCACTGAGTTGTGCCTTTGCCTTTTGTTTAAATAAAGGCACTCTATAGGTAAAGATGAGGAAAAAAGGGAACACTTGTGCTCTGTTGTGAATATCAATTGGTACAGCCACTATGGGAAACAGTATGAAAGCTTCTCAAAAAATTAAAAATAGATGATCCAGAAATTCCAATTCTGGGTATTTAACCAAAGGGAAAAAACCACTAACTCTGAAAGATATATGCTCTCCAATATTCCTTGCAGCATTATTTATAATGGCAAAATATGGAAACAAGCTAAATGTCTATAGATAGATAAATGGATAAAGAAGATGTGATATACTTATACAATGTAATATTACTCAGCCATAAAAAAGGAAAAGTTTTGCCATTTATTATATAGATGGACCTTGAGGGTATTACGCTAAATGAAATAAGTCTGATAAAAGTGGTTGAAAGTGAAAGTCACTCAGTCATGCCCAACTCTTTGCAACTCCATGGACTATACAGTCCATGCAATTCTCCAGGCCAGAATACTGGAGTGGGTAGCTGTTCCCTTCTCCAGGATTCATGGAATTCTCCAGGCCAGGATACTGGAGCAGGCAGCCAATCCCTTTTCCAGGGGATCTTCCCAACCCAGGGATTGAACCCAGGTTCCCTTCTTAACCAGCTGAGCCACCAGGGAAGCCCCAAAATACTGGAGTGGGTAGCCTATCTCTTCTCCAGCAGATCTTCCTGACCCAGGAATCAAACCGGGTCTCTTCCATTGCAGGTGGATTCTTTACCAGCTGAGCCATCAGGGAACCCCAATAAAAGTGGTCGGAAGAGGACAAATAGGTGAAGGGGATCAAAAGTTACAGACTCTCAGTTATAAAATAAATCATGGGGATGAAATTTACAGCATGGGGAATGCAGTCAATAATATTATACTGACTCTGTGTGGTAACTTAGTAGCAACCATACTTACTGTTGTGATCATTTCACAACGTATACAAATGTCCAATCACTATGTTGCACACAAGAAACAAACAGAATATTGTATGTGCTTCAACTAAGAAATATAAATTTTGCGCAAGCCTTATACTAATCCTATTTATTTAATTTTTTGGTTGAAGGACCTTTATTTCTAAAATGTATACACGGTAAACTAATAAGGAGAAGCTAGTAACTTGCAACACTGTTTGAACCTTTGTAGTTTTATCACTTATAAAAGGAATAGAAGCATGCATAGTGGAAATGTGGGGGGGGCGGGGGCGGGGGCAGGTGCTGCCTTTCAGTCTTTGAGTTGATGTTAACCTGCGGATCTTGTTTAAAAAAAAAAAAAAAACTTTTAGGCTACACATAAAATTTTTAATCAAAAATTCAATATTCATCTTAATTGGAAGATACACTAATGATTAAAACACAGTTGTTATTAACAAATCACTGGTCAACAACAATATAAAACCTTTAAATGCAATATGTTTCATATTGTCTCCTGGGAAATATCAGCTTCATAAATTAAGATGTTATCCCCATATATGAAGTACTTCTAGCATAGGCAAAAATAAATATAGATTTTTACACTGACCATCAAAGAAGCCAAGATAATGTTGTGCTCTATAATCCTTTTTGAAAAAACAAATGTACTTGCTATTGCTATGAAATATCATTTGTGAAAACACAGTAAACCGTTCACAAGCTTTTGCAGATGGTGTTCTAATCTATTTACTCGTGCTCAAAAATAAAGGTCTTAACATTTAGGGTGCTTGTCAATATTACCATGGTTATAAACGAAATACAAACTTAAAAACTTGCGGCTATGCATTTATCTCATAATTTACCTTTTAAATTTAAAATCAAGTAAGCAGTATCTTAGAGATAACTGTAAATAAATTTATCCTTATAAAGCTCTAATTTGATCATGGACAATTCTTCCAAATCATTTTATGGAATTAAGAAACCCATCCTACACTGGTCAATTCCCCAAACAACGTACTTGCCTGTAATTCTAATAATTAGGATATTTATGCTGTTCCAAATCTTATTTATTGTTTAAAACATATCATGGAAGGACTCCCAAGTCCACATTATCAACTGGAAAAAAACAAAACAAAAAAACAGACATTTGAATGAGGGAAGGAATTTGTGTACTGATAGATGCTATGAGATAACAATTCCAGCAAAAGAGACTGGCATTCCCACCCAAGTCCTCAGTCTTAACATGGAAGTGAGAGTAAAGTCGCTCAGTCATGTCTGACTCTTTGCAACCCTATGGACTGAAGCCTGCCAGGCTCCTCCATCCATGGGATTTTCCAGGCAAGAATATTGGAGTGGTTTGCCATGTCTTTCTCCAGGGGATCTTCCAGAACCAGGGATTGAACCTGGGTCTCCCATACTGCAGGCAGACTCTTTACTGTCTGAGCCACCAGGGAAGGCCCTAACTCTTATCATCAGTTCAATTCAGTCGCTCAGTCATGTCCGACTCTTTGCGACCCATGAATCACAGCATGCCAGGCCTCCCTGCCCATTACCAACTCCCAGAGTTCACTTAGACTCGTGTCCATTGAGTCAGTGATGCCATCCAGCCATCTCATCCTCTGTTGTCCCCTTCTCCTCCTGCCCCCAATCCCTCCCAGCATCAGAGTCTTTTCCAATGAGTCAACTCTTCACATGAGGTGGCCAAAGTACTGGAGTTTCAGCTTTAGCATCATTCCTTCCAAAAGAAATCCCAGGGCTGATCTCCTTTAGAATGGACTGGTTGGATCTCCTTGCAGTCCAAGGGACTCTCAAGAGTCTTCTCCAACACCACAGTTCAAAAGCATCAATTCTTTGTTGCTCAGCTTTCTTCACAGTCCAACTCTCACATCCACACATGACCACTGGAGAAACCATAGCCTTGACTAGACCGACCTTTGTTGGCAAAGTAGTCTCTGCTTTTGAATATGCTATCTAGGTTGGTCATAACTTTCCTTCCAAGTCTTATCATAATAGCTACAAGCCACTCCAGTACTCTTGCCTGGAGAATACCATGGAGAGAGGAGCCTGGTAGGCTACAGTCCATGGGATGGCAAATAGTCAGAAATGACTGAACGACTTCACTTTCACTTTCACTTCACTTTTCAACTCAACTTCAGTTCAGTTCAGTTCAGTCGCTCAGTCATGTCCGACTCTTTGCAACCCCATAAATCGCAGCACGCCAGGCCTCCCTGTCCATCACCAACTCCTAGAGTTCACTCAGACTCATGTCCATCGAGTCAGTGATGCCATCCAGACATCTCATCCTCTGTCGTCCCCTTCTCCTTCTGCCCACAATCCCTCCCAGCATCAGAGTCTTTTCCAATGAGTCAACTCTTCACATGAGGTGGCCAAAGTACTGGAGTTTCAGCTTTAGCATCATTCCTTCCAAAGAACACCCAGGGCTGATCTCCTCCAGAATGGACGGGTTGGATCTCCTTGCAGTCCAAGGGACTCTCAAGAGTCTTCTCCAACACCACAGTTCAAAAGCATCAATTCTTCGGTGCTCAGCCTTCTTCACAGTCCAACTCTCACATCCATACATGACCACAGGAAAAACCATAGCCTTGACTAGATGGACCTTAGTCAGCAAAGTAATGTCTCTGGTTTTGAATATGCTATCTGGGTTGCTCATATCTTTTCTTCCAAGGAGTAAGCGTCTTTTAATTTCATGGCTGCAATCACCATCTGCAGTGATTTTGGAGCCCCCCAAAATAAAGTCTGACACTGTTTCCACTGTTTCTCCATCTATTTCCCATGAAGTGATAGGACCAGATGCCATGATCTTCGTTTTCTGAATGTTGAGCTTTAGGCCAACTTTTTCACTTTCCTCTTTCACTTTCATCAAGAGGCTTTTGAGTTCCTCTTCACTTTCTGCCATAATGATGGTGTCATCTGCATATCTGAGGTTATTGATATTTCTCCCGGCAATCTTGATTCCAGCTTGTGTTTCTTCCAGTCCAGGGTTTCTCATGATGCACTCTGCATATAAGTTAAATAAGCAGGGTGACAATATACAGCCTTAACATAATCCTTTTCCTATTCGCAACCAGTCTGTTGTTCCATGCCCAGTTCTAACTGTTGCTTCCTAATCTGCATACAGATTTCTCAAGAGGCAGGTTAGGTGGTCTGGTATTCCCATCTCTTTCAGAATCTTCCACAGTTTCTTGTGATCCACACAGTCAAAGGCTTTGGCATCGTCAATAGAGCAGAAATAGATGTTTTTCTGGAACTCTCTTGTTTTTCCATGATCCAGCGAATGTTGGCAATTTGATGTCTGGTTCCTCTGCCTTTTCTAAAACCAGCTTGAACATCAGGAAGTTCACGGTTCACGTATTGCTGAAGCCTGGCTTGGAGAATTTTGAGCATTACTTTACTAGTGTGTGAGATGAGTGCAATAGTGCAGTAGTTTGAGCATTCTTTGGCATTGCCTTTCTTTGGGACTGGAATGAACACTGACCTTTTCCAGTCCTGAGGCCACTGCTGAGTTTTCCAAATTTGCTGGCATATTGAGTGCAGCACTTTCACAGCATCATCTTTCAGGATTTGAAGCAGCTCAACTGGAATCCCATCACCTCCACTAGCTTTGTTCGTGTGATGCTTTCTAAGGCCCACTTGACTTCACATTCCAAGATGTCTGGCTCTAGATGAGTGATCACACCATCGTGATTATCCAGGTCCTGCTTCTGTGTGGAGAACTTGTTTGGATTTTTGCCCTCAGTGGAAGAGTGCCTGACATGTTCATGTTATGACAGGAAGGCTGAGTGGCTGAAAGCGAATGAAAAAGCAGAAGAACTCAGAGCGGGCTGTAGGGGGAGGAACTATATCATTTAAGGCCTCTGGCTTTCACTCTGCAGGAAATGCAGAGCCATTTTAAGGTTTTGAGCAAAGGAGTAACATGATCTGACTCATGTTTTAAAATCATTATTTTGGCTACATTTTGAGAATAAGAAATAAGTGAACAAGAATATTAACAAGGAGATTTTTTTTTGGAGGCCACTGCAGTAATGAGAGGAGAAATAATGGTAGAGAGAGCCAGGATGGGAGAAGTAGAAGTGAAGGCTGAGTCAAAGGGGAATTTCTGATTGATAGGATGTGGAAAGTGAACAAAGGAGGATCCAGTAATGACTGTGATAGTTAACCCGGCCAACTAGACAAAATGAAGTTGCCATTAGTTGAGATAAGGAAGGTTTGCGGGAATAGATCAGTGACTCAGGTTTAAACACATGAAGCTTAAGACTGGAAAAATAGATTGAATGTCAAACTGGATAGGCACAAAACCCAATATCTGTATATTTTTCCCCAAACAAATCTCCATTGTAGGAAAAAGGGGAAAAAATATAACTGAATGACAACAAATCCATTCCTTCTATATATCCTGAACAATTTTTAAATGAACAAAAATAAAATAAAGATCACTGATTTTGAAGCTCTTCAGAAACGGAAAATGCTTCTATTCACATAATGTCCCATATACTTTTAAAATTGTGAGGACAAATAAACTTCATCACAATAGAGACAGCTTATTTGGAAAAAAAATCAAAAGAAAAATATATAAAATATTTAGGTACAATGGTTTGAATGATCACAAATGAGATTCTCTTCTATAAAAAAAAAAACTTCGTGGAATCTGGAAAATTAATAGTCGCCATCTCAGTGTCCAAAAGTTATGCAAAAGCCTATAAAACACTGAAAAAAGAAATACAAGTAATAACAGAAGTTGAATTACATGAAATTGTCAATATTTTCAATTTTCAATTTTTAAACTGCAAAAATGGCAAGAGAATATGGTTCAATCTAATATATTGTGAAATTGAAAAGAAACAATCACACATTAGACAAATGGCAGGCTTTGGTCATTACTTTTTGAACAATAAATATTGACTTTTCCATTGCTATCACAGTAGTGTCAATCAGCAGCTCAAGGATTCTTTTCAGCCAATGTTTCTTAAATAGCCACTGTCTACAACATCTCTGATAGATGCTGCTGGATAAACAAAGTTGAGGGAGTAGAGTATTTGAAAAACTTATAATAAAGATGAACAGGGTAACTGCCAGGGTGATCCCACCTGAAGTTTGAATAAGATAAGTGGGATTCCAAGCAGGAAGTTACAAAATTTAATGGGTACTTCAAGAATGTTTTCACGCAGGAAGGGACATTGAACTGGAGGTGGAGATGTACTGTAATGGTGCCACTGAGACATAAAGAAATCTAAGGGACAGTAATCCTGAGCTTTAAAACTGTATTTCAGGGTCTTTTAGGAGAGAAGAAAGAGGGGTCTTATGAAAGAAGAGCTTCTAGGATGTGCCTTGGCCTAAAATGTTCAAGGAAACAACTAAGAGTGAATAATCCAACAAGGCTGAGAGATGTCTACATGGCTGTGCTGAAGACTTTCTACTGCTTTATTTGTTTCATCTTAGTCATTTATGACTGTGCCTTTGGAATCACTGTGGGACCTAGAAGGCAAGAATCAATAATTCTATTCCACTGCTTTTGTACTAATACAGGAGGATAATAGCATATAATACACAATAAAGCTAAATAAGTTAGTAAGTATCTCATTAAAACTCTCCTTGTAGCTCAATTGGTAAAGAATTTGCCTGCTGTGCAGGAGACCCGGGTTCGATCCCTGGGTTGGGAAGATCCCCTGGAGAAAGAAATGGCAACCCACTCTAGTATCCTTGCCTGGAAAATCTCATGGACAGAGGAGCCTGGTGAGCTGCAGTCCCTGGGGTCGCAAAGAATCAGGCACGGCTAAGCAACTAACACTTACTTACTTACATCAAAACTCAGAAAAAGTAAAATCCTATAATAGGTTTCTTTGAGCAAGGAATGGTACATTACCCAACTACTACTGACTTTCTTTTTACTTGATATGCTGGCTTTAATGTATTATTTTAATGAGCATAAAGTATATGAATAAATCTGTTCATAATTCATGTGCAACTTCAATCATCCAACCCTACTTTTTGTTATATCTTATCAAATTTCTTAAATTCAAAATGGAGATTTTTAGAATTCTAAACCTCATGAATACATTTGAAATAATATATAAAATATAAAACCTACTAGATAAGTATATTATTCTTCTCTTTCGGAAGCCTTAAATTATTAAGTATATAAAGAGGTAATATATATATTTTCTTACCAAGATTTTTACTAATATAGAAAAAGCTTATTTTTTAAAATTATTTTTTGGATATTGAGAAAATGCAAAAGTCCTTCAAAAGGAGAGAAGGATAAATAAAAGTACTCTAGGCTTTTGTTTCTACAAAGCTTTCTCCTTAGTGAGGTTGTATTCCTAGAATGGAAACACAGTAAGCATCACAGGTTTACACATGGTTGCACAAAACAAACATTTGTTGAATTGAATATTATCTAGTGAAATTGGTAACAAGTTTGAACAAACCTCAGTCAGGGGGTCAGGAGAAAGTCTGGGGCAGAAGCTTCTGCCTGGTCAGCAAAGAGAACTAGTGGGTGACTGAGAAGCAAGTGAGAGGACTATAGAGAGAATGGGATGTCCATGAAGAGGAAATAGAAAGAGGAGGATGCACACTGATAAAACTGAGAGAAATGGCAACCTATCCCTGCCTCACTCTGGTGGACAGAGGTGGTACCTTGTGGCTAGTGAGGGCACTGCTGAAATTTTACGCAGAGTAAAGAATAAAATTTGTTCCTTAAGGTTCAACTCTTTTAACCAGTTTGAGAGACATATTGAATCATATAATATTTTCAGTTTAATGTTCTTGTTTTTCAGAAAAAGAAATTCAAGTTTACCAAGATGACCTGAATTGCTAAGTCACTTCAGTCATGTCTGACTCTGTGCAACCCCATAGACGGCAGCCCACCAGGCTCCTCTGTCCCTGGGATTCTCCAAGCAAGAACACTGGAGTGGGCTGCCATTTCCTTCTCCAATGTATGAAAGTGAAAAGTGAAAGTGAAGTCACTCAGTTGTGTCCGACTCTTGGCGACCCCATGGACTGCAGCCTACCAGTCTCCTCCATCCATGGGATTTTCCAGGCAAGAGTATTGGAGTGGGGTGCCATTGCCTTCTCCAGATGACCTGAATTACTAAAAAAAAAAAAGGTAATTTATCATCAGCTTCTTAGAAAAGCATATCTTTAAAAGAAGATTGGATGCATACTGGCAGTTTGGGCTTACAGTATTGGGTTGGGCTGGCCACAGGGGATAAAAGCAGGAGAGCATAGGGATGGGAAGAGAGAAAGAGGCTGAAAGAGAATAATGATTTGAATGAAATTCTCCTTCAAGTCAGGTTTGGAGCTATCAATTCAGAGAAAGAAGAATTAGTTAGCTACTCTAGTCAGCTGGATTTTTTTTTCCCTTGAGACTTAACACATACACAAAACCATTAGGTAGAAGAATATACTGGCTGTGTGCCAAAGGGAAGAGTGTCAGCCTCCCCAGCTACCAGGGCACACTGCAACAAGGAGTGTCATCTTCCCCGATGCCCAACCACTGTGTAGGCGAGGAGACGAGGGAGACTACAGGAAGCTACAGGCTCCCCATGTGGTCTCTGTGTAGCAATGTAAATCACACTCTTTGTTAAATGGAGATAGAATTTTCAAAGCTTAGGGAAGATTCTTATTAGAATTTCTGAAACCAGGGTCCTGTCTAAGCCTTGTAGGATGAGAGTAATGATGGATGAAATGATGGAGGCTTGGACCTCAGGACCTTGGAGTATTCAGAGGTAGCCCGGTAATACATATAGTCAGTCTCATCTAGAGTCAAACATCAGCCATACCCATTAATTGTGTGGTCTTGAATAAGTGATTTAACCTCTCTCTAACATGAGCATAAAATTCCATACTTCATACAAGTATGAGAGTCAGTTGAGGTAATGTATGTGAAGAACTGTAGTATATTTTTCTGCACATAATAAACACTCAATGACTATTTTTCCCTCCTTTTCCATTCTTGCAGTGAAGAATCCTGCCAGAAAATATATAATATTAAGACTGTCACACAAGAGCCTTCTAAGTATGTTTATATCTAAGCAGCTGCCAATAAGGTAGAGCAAAGTAAGTAGATGCAACTTGCTTTAGCTAACAAGACATCAGCTATCCTTCAGCAGCTATTGGAACAAAGGCTGCCACTGACCTCTCCTGACCATGATAGTGACTGTGAAATGATTTCAAAGGGAATTTACTTGTTCCTTGAGCTGCAGAAGTAGGAGTAGGGTAGACGACAGACATATTCAACAGTGTTACATTAAACATTCAGTCGTGTTACATCAATCAGCTCAGGGCATTCTATGATCTTGCCATTTGGAGAGTCTGTTTTCAGCTGGAGTTTCAATCAGGACATTAGTATTTCAGCCAGACAGAGTAACTGTTTCAGCCAATAGCATGACATTTAACTGTCCCCACTCTCACATCCAGAACACATAATAGGGCAGAATATTGAACACAGAGCCCTAAGGACATAAAGCAGGGTAGTCCTAGTATTGGAAAAGCCCAAAGAGGGAAGCCTCACATGTTAATACATAATTAAGTATATTTTACAGAGCAGATTAATGGGAACTAGAGTGCTCTAAGTAGAGTAATTTGCAATGATTTGACACTAAAATCTGAGCTGTAAGCAGTTCAGACTGGGACTGAGGGGTGTCATGGAAAGATAAGGTCATTTGGACATTCCTGGGTTTTAATTTTGACTTACACTCACCAGCATGAGATGATGTGGACAAGAGTTAACCTCTCTGAGCATTGATTTCCTCAAAAGCAAGGTGGTAAAATACCCATCTTAAAGAGCTGTCGTGTGGAGTACATGAGGTTGTTTTTATTTATTTTTATTATTATTATTTTTTAAATTTTAAAATCTTTAATTCTTACATGCGTTCCCAAACATGAACCCCCCTCCCACCTCCCTCCCCATAACATCTCTCTGGGTCATCCCCATGCACCAGCCCCAAGCATGCTGTATCCTGCGTCAGACATAGACTGGCGATTCAATTCTTACATGATAGTATACATGTTAGAATTCCCATTCTCCCAAATCATCCCACCCTCTCCCTCTCCCTCTGAGTCCAAAAGTCCGTTATACACATCTGTGTCTCTTTCCCTGTCTTGCATACAGGGTCGTCATTGCCATCTTCCTAAATTCCATATATATGTGTTAGTATACTGTATTGGTGTTTTTCTTTCTGGCTTACTTCACTCTGTATAATCGGCTCCAGTTTCATCCATCTCATCAGAACTGATTCAAATGAGTTGTTTTTAGCAAGTGCAAAGTATTGCCTGGCAGGAGGTCATAACTGGATAAATTATGGTGTGGTAGACCATGACTACAGCAGGTAAAGGCCAGCAGGTGGAGTGGGAGTTCCAAGGTCATCAGCAAACAGAACCTCTGGAGGTACATCTGAATCAAAACCACCCAGAGAATGCCAAGACTCGAGGTGGGGAAATCCCACTCAGTACAACCAAGCAGCAGGATTGAAACTAAAACAATAACGTGATCAAGATCGGGGGCCAATGGAGGAAATGGAATGGAAACAAACCAAAGATGAAGTAAAAAGGATCCAGGAAAATTACTGAGAGAATGGCTGAATGGGGAGTAAGTCTTCTTGGATCACAGTTCTGACACTAGCTGATCATGACCTTGACAGGTCCCTTCATCTCCCTGCACCTCAGCTTCCAATTTGGAAAATGACAGGATTATACAATTGATTTGGACCATTGCTTCCAGCCTTAAGCACTGTGTGAAGCTCTTTTACTGACAGTGATGATGGTCTCAGTTGGTCTCGTGGTTCCTAGCCCCTATGTACTCAAGACCTGAAGCATTTCCCCTGACCTCTAAGTCAAGGCAACTTGGAAAATTGGAAACAAGAGAGAGAAAATGGAAGAAGACTATCCTCAGACTTTCTCTAGGATTTTTTTTTTGTTCAGAATTATTTATCAATCATTATATCAATATCAATACCTTGAAATATTTTATATATTTACAAAATATCAATGCCTTGAAATATTTTATATATTTATTCCAAATATTACAATGCTTTATGGAAGTCTGAGGCTTTCAAAGTCAAAAACAAAACCTATTTGGAAAGAAAATAAAATTACTCTTCAGGTTTATGTACTTCTTAAAAGTAAAATTCTGCCTCTGAGATTTCTGCAACAGCCAAAACCAAATATATCTTCTTTGACCAAAAAAACAGTTTTGTGTTATGACTTAAAGAAAAAAAATCTTGTCATAAAAATCTAATCTTGGGAAAACACATACTCTGTCTGCATAAAATAGCAACAATGGGACCAGCATCCATCATTTCTGTTGTTTGTGCATTTAACTGCTTTAGCAACAACTCTGAGAGAGGACATACGATAGACCCGAATCAGTATTTTACTCTTTCCTTCTGGGATAAGAAAATTAAAGTGACTCTTGAATATGATGCAACAAAAACAGTTATCTTTTGCTTGTGACTCCATCCAAAACCCTGAGAAATGTGCTCTATTTGTTCAGCCCTTGAACCTTCCCCACCTCGTAGGCTTGTTTTTGGCCTTTCTTTTCCTTCAAAGCTGACCTGTGCTGTTTTTGGGTGTGTGTAATGTGGATCATTTTTTAAAAGCCTTTATTGAATTTGTTACAATATCGCATCTGTTTTTATGTTTTGGTTCCTTGGGCACCAGGCATGTGGAATCTTAGTTCCCTGACTAGGGATTGAACCCATACCGCCTGAATTGGAAGGTAAAGTCTTAGCCACTGGACCACCAAGGAAGTCCCTGTGCTGACTTTTGAATCAAGACTTCAAAAGGTTCCTGACTAGATAACAGAAAGATAATTAGTGTTAAAGTAATCACAGAGGTTAGGGGCTAGGTATACAGTTCTTCTGGATATATTCATATTTTAACAAGATCCTTTATAATTTTATATAGTGAAAAATCCATTCTAATTATTATTATTATATAGATATAATCCACTTATTGGAAGCCACTGAAAGATTTTTGAGAATATAAGCCCTCTAGAAAGAAAGAAAAGAAAGTGAAGTCACTCAGTCGTGTCCGACTCTATGCGACCCCGTGGACTGTAGCCCACCAGGCTCCTCTGTCCATGGGATTCTCCAGGAAAGAATACTGGAGTGGGTTGCCATTTCCTTTTCCAGGGGGATCTTCCCGACCCAGGGATCGAACCAAGGTCTCCTGCATTTCAGGCAGACGCTTTACCCTCTGAGCAACCAGGGAAGCCCTACGCCCTCTAAATACTTCCCATAAATGCATTGGTCAGGAATTTGATTGCAAGTGACAAATCAACTTTCAAATCTCACAATTTCCATAGCAAGAGAAAAATGACAAAGAGGCTTCATAATCAGGTGGTTAAAAGCTCTGATTGTCAGTTTACGTCAGATGCCCACTAATGGATAATTAAACTGTGACCTAGGAAGGGGATCTAGAGCTTAACAGCCCCAAATTTGGAAAACTCAGCAGTGGCCACAGGACTAGAAAAGGGCAGTTTTCATTCCAATCCCAAAGAAAGGCAATGCCAAAGAATGCTCAAACTACCGCACAATTGCACTCATCTCACACGCTAATAAAGTAATTCTCAAAATTCTCCAAGCCAGGCTTCAGCAATGTGTGAACCGTGAACTTCCAGATGTTCAAGCTGGTTTTAGAAAAGGCAAAGGAACCAGACATCAAATTGCCAACATCCACTGGATCATTGAAAAAGCAAGAGAGTTCCAGAAAACATCTATTTCTGCTTTATTGACTATGCCAAAGCCTTCGACTGTGTGGATCACAATAAACCGTGGAAAATTCTGAGAGAGATGGGAATCCCAGACCACCTGACCTGCCTCTTGAGAAATCTTTATGCAGGTCAGGAAGCAACAGTTAGAACTGGACATGGAACAACAGACTGGTTCCAAAGAGGAAAAGGAGTATGTCAAGGCTGTATATTGTCACCCTGCTTATTTAACTTATATGCAGAGTACATCATGAGAAACATTGGACTGGAAGAAACACAAGCTGGAATCAAGATTGCCAGGAGAAATATCAATAACCTCAGATATGCAGATGACACCAGCCTTATGGCAGAAAGTGAAGAGGAACTCAAAAGCCTCTTGATGAAAGTGAAAGTGGAGATGAAAAAGTTGGCTTAAAGCTCAACATTCAGAAAACGAAGATCATGGCATCTGGTCCCATCACTTCATGGGAAATAGATGGGGAAACAGTGGAAACAGTGTTAGACTTTATTTTGGGGGGCTCCAAAAATATTGCAGATGGTGACTGCAGCCATGAAATTAAAAGACACTTACTCCTTGGAAGGAAAGTTATGACCAACCTAGATAGCATATTGAAAAGCAGAGACATTACTTTGCCATCTAAGGTCCATCTAGTCAAGGCTCTGGTTTTTTCAGTGTTCATGCATGGATGTGAGAGATGGACTGTGAAGAAAGCTGAGCACCGAAGAATTGATGCTTTTGAACTGTGGTGTTGGAGAAGACTCTTGAGAGTCCTTTGGACTGCCAGGAGATCCAACCAGTCCATTCTGAAGGAGATCAGTCCTGGGTGTTCATGGAAGGACTGATGTTGAAGCTGAAACTCCAGTACTTTGGCCACCTCATGCGAAGAGTTGACTCATTGGAGAAGACTTTGATGCTGGGAGGGATTGGGGGCAGGAGGTAAAGGGGACGACAGAGGATGAGATGGCTGGATGGCATCACTGACTCGATGGACATGAGTTTGAGTGAACTCTGAGAGTTGGTGATAGACAGGGAGGCCTGGCGTGCTGCTATTCATGGGGTTGCAAAGTGTCGGACACAACTGAGCGACTGAATTGAACTGAACTTATTCTCTAAAGGATATTCTTTACATTATTTCTCATTCATGTCAATCTGGTTCAAAGTAGCTGAAAGTGGCTGAGCAAAACTTTTTAACAATCACATTAATTTGATTTCAAATGTCTTCAAATCAGAAGTTATGGTCAATACAAGGCAAAGCTTTTTAACTTTAAGATAATTAAAATGATTATTTTAGCAATGGGGTAGGATACTTTTCCACAGGCTTAAACACAGTTTCAACCCTAGCATTGCCTAACCATGGAAACTTAGGTAAGCAGCTATGTCTTCAATCAGCATGCAATTCATGGCAACTTTGAGACTCTAGAAGAACTTAGACATTTAAATAAGTTTCATTTCTTCTTCATAGAGCAAAGCAAACACAAAAAAATAGATTTAAATCCCACCCACCCCCACCCTCCCCACACACACACACACACAACTTCTCCAGCTGACTTAGGGAGTCAATTCTGCCTGTAATGGATGGGCTTCTTCCTTGCTATAGCCCAGACACTACTGAAACTTGACTCAAGCTGTGATGCATTCGACAAGGCCAACATTACTTGGGGTGATACAGAAGAAGGATTGATTCTTTTCTATTCCACCTCCAAATCAGTCCCAAGTTCCTTTTCTCTCTTGATATGTTTCTTTATTGCCTTCCAAACTAAGACACTTACTTACAGGCTCCTTCTTTTATTCATGAACATTAAAAGCAAGCCATTGTTATCCTAAAATTCCCTTGAGTATTCTCTAAAAGAGAGTGAGAAGCAATGGTGTTGGGACCTGCATGTTATTTTATGTATTATCTACTGCAGTGTCTTAAGCTGAACCACTCTCTTTCAAGCCCCTCTTTTGAGATAATTTCCATAAAGAAAGGATGACAGTGCAGTCTGCTTTTAAAAAGAAGAAAAAGAGGCCCTGGTTAATTCCTGTTAGAAATCTCCTTTCAAGAGAAGACTGGGTTATTCTGATCATAGGTCAGGATTTGGTCCCAGGGGAGCCCTCCACTGACCTCACAAAAGCTTCCTGAAACTCAAGTCCTTTCAGGCTGTCACGGGAATGCTGACCCATGGTCCTACTCTAAGGCCCTGCACGCAACCCTCTCCTAAAACCAAGCGTGCAGTTCAAACATTACAGGCCTAGTCCTTCAGCTCTTCAGAAAATAACTGCAAAGCTGCTGCAACACAAATTAACCTCTTTGAAATTTAAGTAATTAGTCAATAAAGTTTCTTCTGGATGAATATTGATTTGCCATCTAGTGTTTTTCAACTCTCATAATTCATCCAGCTTTTTCATCCAGATTTTTTATTTTTATTTATTTTTAAATTAACTTATTTTTATTAAAGTATAGTTGATTTACAGCATTTTTAAGAAACAACTCATACAATCAATGTTAAAAACAAACAACCCTATTAAAAATGGGCAGAAGACCTGAATAGATATTTTCCAAAGAAGACATGTAAATGGCCAATAGACATATGAAGCTCAACATCACTAATTATTAGAGAAATACTAATCAAAACTACAGTGAGGTATCACTGCATACCTGTCAGAATGGCTAATATCAAAAAGCCTAAAAGTATCTAATGATGAGAATGTGGAGAAAAGGAAACCCTCCTGCCTGCATTATTGGTTTTAATATAAACTGGTATAGTCACTACTGGAGAACAATATGGAGGTTTCTCAAAAAACTAAAAATAGAATTACCATATGATCCACCCATTCCACTCCTGGGCATGAATCTAAAAAAAAATTAAAATACTAACTCAAAAAGAGACATGCACACCAACATTCATAGCAGCATTATTTACAACTGCCAAGAAATGGAAGCAACCCAAGTGTCCATCAACAGATGAATGGATAGGGATTTGGCATATATATATATATACACATATATATACATATATACATATATGTGTATATATATATACACACTTCCCAGGTGGCACTCAGTAGTAAAGAACCCACCTGCATATGCAGGAGATATAGGAGATGTGGGTTCAATCCCTGGGTCAGGAAGATTCCCTGGAGAAAGAAATGGCAACCCACTCCAGTATTCTTGCCTGGAGAATCCCATGGACAGGTGTCTGGCTGGCTACAGCCCATGGGGTCGCAAAGAGTAGGACTCGACTGAAGTAACTTGGTGCACATGCATACACACACACAAACATAACGAAATGTTTTACAGAAATAAAAAGAATGAAAGTCTGCAATTTGCAACAATATTAGTGGATCTAGAGGGTATCATGCTTAGTGAAATAAGTCAAACGGAGAAATTCCTTGCTTTTAAAAAGCAATGTGTAAAACATTTTCTCCAAGGTGGTGAAGTAGAAGTATGTGCACCCATCTTCTCCTGCAAGAACTCCAAAACTACAACTTGCTGCTGAACAACCATCAGCAGGAGAATGTTTGATCACACCAAAAAAAGATACCCTACATCCAAGGGCAAGGGGAAGCCCCAGCAAGATGGTAGGAGGTGCAAAATTGTGTTTAGAATCAAACCCCATAGCCACCAGAGATGCTCAAAAAAGCCTTGTGCACACCAAGACCTAGAGACCCCACGGAGACTGAGCCAACTGTGTTTGAGTGTCCCCTGCAGAGGTATGGGTCAGCAGTAGCCTGCTGCAGGGGCAGGGGCTCTGGGTGCCATAGATCTGGGTGCAGCATAAGCCCTCTCAGAGGAGGTCACCATCGACCCCCCATAGAGCTACCAGAACTTACACAGGACTGAAGAAACAGACTCTTGGAGGGCACAAACAGAACCTTGTGTGTACCAGGACCCAGGAGAAAGGAGCAGTGACCCCACAAGAGACTGACCCAGACTTGCCTGTGAGTGTCCAGGAGTTTCCGGTGGAGGTGTGGGTCAGTGGTGGCCTGCTGCAGGGCTGGGGGCATTCATGCAGCAGTGCTTGCATGGGATCTTTGGAAGGAGCCATTATCTTCATTACCTCCACCATAGCTCGGCCTCAGGTCAAACAACAGGGAGGGAACACAACCCTGCCCATCAATACAAAATTGGATTAAAGATTTACTGAGCATGAGGAGAAGGGGACAACAGAGGATGAGATGGTTGGATGGCATCAACGACTCAATGGACAGGAGTTTGAGTAAGTTCTGGAAACTGGTGATGAACAGGGAAGCCTGGTGTGCTGCAGTCCATGGGGTCACAAAGAGTTGGACATGACTGACAGACTGAACTGAACTGAACTGAAAAGACCAACCAACAGTGAACAAAGATCAGCACCGAAAAGAAGCACACAGATAAAAACAGACATGTTCAGCAGGGCAGTAGGGTTGGCTGCCCTGAAACCCTGGCCTGGTCCTTATGGACAGGAATCAGAATGAGAATTAGTAACTCTTATCACAGTCCCAGAGAAGTCCAATAGAGTAAAACATCACAAAGTTAGAACTTGGGATCTTCCCAAACCAGGAATCAAAATGGGGTCTCCTGCATTGCAGGTAGATTCTTTACCAGCTGAGCTGCCAGGGAAGCCCATAAGCCATAGTTCAGTTCAGTTCAGTCGCTCAGTCATGTCCAACTCCTTGCAACCCCATGAATCGCAGCACGCCAGGCCTCCCTGTCCATCACCAACTTCCGGAGTTCACTCAGACTCACGTCCATCGAGTCAGTGATAAGCCATAGAGTCCTATGCAAATGTGAAGCAGTAATACCAAGTAGATTTGGGTACTTTAGAGGTCATTCGCTTTGGTTAAAACTTGGTAATAAGAAGCTGATAATAAAGGGCACAGATGAAGTTTCCAAGTTGACTACACATTTCCATTATCATTTGTTTCCAAATGGTATGGTCCCTCATCATTTGTAAGCACATGTATGCTCAGTTCAGATATTGAAATTGCAGTTATCAGAACACAAAATGAAAAATCAAATATCACATAACGAAACAAGAAGACAAGTTTCATGGGTAAACAAATGTGGCATATTCATAAGGTACAATCATACCGAGCATTATAGATGAATACCACAAACCTTATATGAAGCAAAAGAAATCAGATACAAAAGAGAATAGCCCATATGATTCTATTTGCATAAAGCTAACAATCAAACTAATCTACAGTGACAGAAATCACCAGATTAGTATAGAGGGTGGAACATTTAACTGGAGCTTAAGTAAAGAGACTCTCTGAGGGAAAGAAAATGTTCTGTGTCTTTACTGGGAATCATTTATACAGGTACACATGTTGTAACCTTCATCTGATTCTACACCTATGTACATTACTTCTCACACATTTTTAACCTTATACAGTTTTAAAAGGTGAGCATTCCTCTCTTCTCGCTCCATTTCTCTTCCATTTTCTTCTCCTTCATCTGGGTCCCTCTCTCCTTCCTTCCCATCCCCTCGCCCTCCCCTGGTTTCTCTCTCTCCTTCCCTCCCTGGCCCCAACCCCTCCTCCCTTCTTTCCTCTTCCTTTTTTCCTTCTCACCTCCCTTCTCTGTCCCTCTTACCTCCTTCTCTCTCTCTACCATCCCAGCAAAACACACTAGCCTTTCTATTTAACTAGGTCTCTCTCCATCCTAGTCCTGGAGGAAGCGAAGTCCTTTCTCTTTTTAATTTCTATGAGCATTGACTCAAGTTGAAGCTGGATTAAACCTAAGCAATCCTCTGACACTCAGAGCAGAAGCTCCTTGAAGTAGGTTCTGACCCTGTGACCCTAAGAGCTTCTGCTCACCTTAGAGAAGGAACATGGCACTGAAGGGATGGAAGAGGCAGCCGACCTTGGAGAGGGCTAGGTCAAGGGGAGAAGGGGTCTTTCCCAGTTCCGCTAGACATTAACATGGAAGAATGAAAGGTGTTTGCATGAGTCATCTAATCAAATTCAACAATCACCTTAAAATGAATTATTTAACCTGGAGTTTTTGGTATGCTACCATATTATCCCAGGGGGGATTTATCTTGACACTCTCTTAAATTATCCAGGAAAACCAGCTCCAGAATCTCCAGGACCCAGTAAGTTATCTACCAGGTTAACTCAACCACTGATTTAAATTATTGCACAGAATGGTTTAACAGCTAGACAGTGAGTAGTGATTTAACAGCCCCAGTTAAGAAATATACCCCACTGAAGCTATTGAATTTTAAACCAAGATAAAATCCAAAAGTGAAATAAACTGCCTCAATGATTCCTGAAGAATATATATACTACAGTTGGGACTGATAGAAACACCATTGTTTACTCTTTTGTTCAAGCATCAAGAATCCTATGTATCTAATCGATCTATCCATCTATCCAGCCATCCCATGGATAAACAAATGGCGAATCAGCTAACACTGATTATCTCTTCTTAATCATAGGAAGCCTTTGTTGTCTTACCTCTGAATTTGTTTGTTGTTTTGTTTTTACAATTAGTATATTATCTTTCTAATCACAAAAAGACAAGATATAATAAGTATTTCTAGTATGAAACAGAGATGAATACTGTAAGAGTCTATACTCACTTTGTTGCCCATACTTTGTAAAAAAATGTAAGCCTGGACAGACCTGCCATTTGGGGCAAAAAACGATTTGAGCCAGAAAGCCCTGATAGACAACAGTCTCTGCTCCTGTCATTTGATTTCCAAGAAAACATGTGTGAGCACCACAAAATATGAGCTTTTTCTATAGAAAAAAATCAATCCATGTCTATAGCCTTTTCTTAATTATCATTCTTGTTTTATAATGTGATAGATAACACGGGCAACTGAGTTGCCAGGCCTGTTCACTATTTCTGTGAGGAGCAACATAACCACTGAGTTGATCCTTCAAGCCTTCAGCATAATATTGAAATCAAAAGTTTCAATTTTGAGGACGGCTCAATTAAGAAGGTACCTCCTTGAAGCTCAGTGGAAGTTTTAGTACTTGAACTTAAAGGTTTAACTTTCCATTGAATCAGGAAAACAGATTCCAACGTATTAGTGAGTGAGCTTAGTACTGCATTATCCTAAGGTGTCTGTGCACACTGAACTTCAGAACGCAACATAAGCAAAAGCTGAAAACACTCATGAATAATTCGGATCACATCATGTATGCCAGACTAGAGAAAAGAAAGGTATTTTATCTCAAACATAAAAGATTATTTAGCATAAAACGTCATTATGTGGACCCAGCACTGAACAAAAGCATTTTAGAACACAACCCCTGTGCTCAGACACCTGAAAGAACTCCTTTAATGATTTAAATGGACATGGCCTGTGAATTAATGTCCCTTGCTCACTCCTTCTTGTTCAAGAGCAGTAACACTGAGTCTCCAATAAAACAATTGTACCAGACTTGGCTGCATGTGTCAGACACACAAATGATACAAAGCTTGACCCCAGATCTCCAGTGTTTGAAAAACGGTACAGATGAGCCAGTTTTCAGGGTGGCAACAGAGACACAGATGTACAGAACAGACATGTGGGCGCAGCAGGGGAGCAGGTGGGGAAGGGGCACGCTAAGTTGCCTCTGTCGTGTCCGACTCTTTGTGACCCATGGACTTTAGCCCACCAGGCTCCTCTGTCCATGGGATGCTCTAGGCAAGAATACTGGAGTGCGTTGCCATGCCCTCCTCCAGGGGATCTTCCCAACCCAGGGATCAAACCTACCTCTTTTGTGACTCCTGCTCTGGCAGGTGGTTTCTTTACCACTAGCGCCACCTGGGAAGGGGATGGTGGGACAAATCAGGAGATTAGGATTGGCATAGATACATCACCATGTGTGAAATAGATAGCTAGTGGGAACATGCTATACAGCTCAGGGAGCTCAGCTCAGTGCTTGTGATGACCTAGAGGTGTGGGATGG
Organism: Ovis aries; assembly: GCF_016772045.2. NCBI lineage: Eukaryota > Metazoa > Chordata > Mammalia > Artiodactyla > Bovidae > Ovis > Ovis aries. The sequence continues at coordinate 54,599,333 of NC_056060.1, forward strand.
AAGGAGGCAAGAGGGAGGTCCAAGAGGAAAGGGATATGCATACACATATAGCTGATTCATGCTTCCCTGGTAGCTCAGCTGGTAAAGAAGCCACCTGCAATGCAGGAGACCCCAGTTTGATCCCTGGATCAGAAAGATCTTCTGGAGAGGGGATAGGCTACTCACTCCAGTATTCTTGGGCTTCCCTGGTGGCTCAGATGATAAAGAATCTGCCCACATGCAATGCAGGAGACCTGGGTTCTATCCCTGGGTTTGGAAGATCCCCTGGAGGAGGGCATGGCAACCCGCTCCAGTATTCTTGCCTGGAGAATCCCCATGGACAGAGGAGCCTGGTGACTTGCAGTTCATGAGGTCGCAAAGAGTCAGACATGACTGAGAGACTAAGCACAGCACCGCACATAACCGATTTACTTCCTTGTACAGCAGAGACTAACACAACAATGTAAAGCAAGTATACTCCAATTTAGAACGAAACGGAGAACACAAGATGCTGCTGAATTCTGCAGTGCAGGCCACGGGAACTATTGGAGATGGAGAATTTCCTGTGCCTGCAAGGGACCTGAGGAACGCTGACTTCTTGATTCTCACTTCTTTATGCTTCAATAAGTCTTTCTGCAAGATGCATTGTCCCAAATTACAGCTCTTTCAAAAACTTGAGTCTCTCCTGCATGACTTGTTTGTTTGAAAATCTTTACACTGACATAACATTGGGCTCCCAGCCACCTTACCAGCATACTCCCATTGCTCAGCTTACTCAGATGCCTTCATGGTCTAGGGAGGCAAGGAGAAATGATATCTAGGCAAGATCCATCTATACACATTCAGATTATAACTGGAAAAAAATAATCTTATGCTGGTCAAACAAAATAAAACTGTGAGCCACAGTCAACCTGCTGGGTCACACACTACACCCAAGGGAGATCATAGTAAGCTCTGCACCCAAGTGCTATTTGCCTTTCTCTTTGCTGTTTCTTGCTTTTCCCTCTTTTCCCTTGGCCTTCATGCTCATAAATCCCCATCTTCACCTTCAAGGCCGATCTTCAGTATGCTTCCTCTAAGAAGTCTCCCAAATCCCCTCAAACCAGATACAATCTGTGCTTTTAAATCGCACAACTATAGCATTTGTACAACTTGTTCTCCTAATAATAAAATCTGTGCACTTAAATAATGTTCTTTAGTAAAGGAGATCAGCCCTGGGATTTCTTTGGAAGGAATGATGCTAAAGCTGAAACTCCAGTACTTTGGCCACCTCATGCGAAGAGTTGACTCATTGGAAAAGACTCTGATGCTGGGAGGGATTGGGGGCAGGAGGAGAAGGGGACGACAGAGGATGAGATGGCTGGATGGCATCACTGACTCAATGGATGTGAATCTGAGTGAACTCCAGGAGTTGGTGATGGACAGGGAGGCCTGGCGTGCTGTGATTCATGGGGTTGCAAAGAGTCGGACATGACTGAGTGACTGAAGGGAACTGAACTCAACTAAGTAGAAATAAAGTTCCTTGAGATTAGGAATTGTTTTTACTCATCCCTAGGTACATCATGTTAGGTGCTCAACACAATTTTTAAGCCATTTTTATTATTCTTTTCAAGTATATACCACTTTTTTGGAAAGTAAGTACAAAGATCAGCCATGTCTGTGCTGCCAACATGGTTGCAGAGAGGGATGTCAGGCAGTTTTGTTTTGGTCACTAGGATGGCTGCAACTACACATAGAATATTATTAGGCCAACTCTTGAAAACTGAGTTAGAGTAAAGAAAACAAGAAATTGTACGATCTTCATCAAGACTCCATTGGCGTGTCTGAGCCCCTGCTCTCAAAAGGGCCACTAATAGATAACGGCAACTGAATTAAATTGCAACACAAGAGAAAATTTTTTTAATTAATACTCATGTCAGTATTGTCACTAACTATGCAAAGGAGAAAGTCATGTGCGTATGAAATGACCTTTTAAATTAGTTACATGGCAACTAAGGAAATGCTAAAACTGTGTAAGTAGAAGTGTTGAGTGTGTGGTATCCACAGGAAGTGGTACGAGTTTCACCATTGAGGCTGGGCTGGACAGGAAAGGCTTTGGGAGGTGGGATGGGGTCGGATTGGAGGTAGCTGTTAAAGCCACATAGGGTTTGGATATGGCCATCGTGCTTTAGTTGCTAAGTTGTGTATGACTCTCGCAACCCCATGGACTGCAGCCCACCGGGCTCCTCTGTCCATGGAATTCTCCAGGCAAGAATACTGGAGAGGGTTGCCATTTCCTTCTCCAGGGGATCTTCTCGACCCAGGGATAGAACCTGCACATCCTGCATTGTAGGTGGATTCTTTACTGATTGAGACACCAGGGAAGCCAGGGTTTAGATACAGAGAGTGTGACCTTGACAAATTTGCCTGCCCTCTAGGGGAAGGTTCTCCTCTGCATGATGGAAATGTCTACTTAGATACTGTCTTAAGTCCAAATTCAACAACAGGAGTAAAGGCATAGTTCATGGCACTACGTGGTTGGATCAGTATGTCATACAGGTTAGAGTCAGAAGGTCCTGTTTCCCAGTCCCGTTACTGCTGCTTCCCATACATGTGACCCAAGAAGAACTAAAACTGACTGAAGCCTCAGCTGCTTTCATCTGTAAAATGACTATAATACTAACAATGCATCCTCCACTGGGTGGTCAGAGAAGTGAATGAGATAATGCATTAAAGTGCTTGGTACAGTACTGCTGCTGCTGCTAAGTCACTTCAGTCGTGTCTGACTCTGTGCGACCCCAGAGACGGCAGCCCACCAGGCTCCACTGTCCCTGGGATTCTCCAGGCAAGAACACTGGAGTGGGTTGCCATTTCCTTCTCCAATGCATGAAAGTGAAAAGTGAAAGTGAAGTTGCTCAGTCATGTCCGACTCTTCATGACCCCATGGACTGCAGCCTACCAGGCTCCTCCGTCCATGGGATTTTCCAGGCAAGAGTACTGGAGTGGGGTGCCATTGCCTTCTCCTTGGTACAGTACATGGGATCTTAAATGTTCATTATATTTAGCTATTTTTATTAGAAGAAATATACCTATCTGAGAATTTGTGAGAAAATAGACTTCCTGTTTTCCCAGACTTGGAACTAGAACTTAAAGTTAAGGACTAAGAGCTGATAAGAATATTCTGAAAACTCTTGGAAGAGCTGATACCTCTTTAAAGCTTTTTGGAGGTATGTGATAACTAAGTCATCTCATCTACCCTACAGCTGGTACCTCATAATAGCTGTCCCATCAACCTACACAAGTGGTGGAGAGTGCAACGTGGTGAAGGATAACCGAGAACATGTCAGACATGTGAGTTATGGGCCAGGGTTTGTACAGACTTTGATCTGAGGATAAAAAGAGAGCTTGGGCACAGAGAAGGGATGTGGTTGTGGAACAGTTCAGATGGTGATAATGTGACAAGGAAAAGCTGCTGCATGAGGTTCCTGTGGGTCAGATGGACCTTAGGGAAAAGGAACCAAGTGTAGCCATTCTGCAGGCAACACGGGAGGGCACTCCAGCCCCAAAGGCTACAGGGATGCTGCTTCATCAGAGACGGAGACACAGTGGCCAGAGGAAGATCCAGAATGGACTTCCCAAGAACCCCACCTCCACAGAGAAGCCCCAACACTCACCAGAGTGAGTTAGCTCCCTCTCCCCAGAGCTAACACTAAGTGGCCTGGAACAGACAGTGTTGGTGGTGAGTTGGTGTTATAGTAACAGGAATGACCCAGAGGGAAGGTCACACACAGGAAAAGGGGACTCATCCTTGACCCTCTCCCTGCTCCTTAACACCAGAGGATTCCAAGTCAGGGGAGAAAGGGAAAGAAGACAGCGGGAACAGGCAGCATCCCACCCTCCTCAAGATCTTGCAGGACAGAAATGGAGCCTGTGTCATGTGGAAGGGAGGACTCGATAAGACGAGGCTGTAAATTTGCACTAGATGGGACTTTTTGAGAACTAGAGTGGACAAGAAGTCATGGGACCTGATGGAACTGCCATTTACAGAGCTTTAGCTTGCTGAGGAAAGTGACCAAAGAACAAATTAGGATTTCACGCGTGTGCTCTCAACAAGGTCAGTTACAGGTATAGTCAGCCTAGAGGAATAATGAGAAAAGACATCAGAAAGGTAAACTGCATCGAGATTATGAGAATTTTGACTCATTTGCATTTGAAATTTATCTTGAAGGTAACAGGGACCATTCGGTGTTTGGGACCAGGTCTATACAGCCCTTTATGAGGAATGAACAAGCTGTGGTGTGTAGTGTAGCTTAGAAGATGCTGCACCTAGAGATGTGGAGACTGGAGAGGAAGTTGCTATAATAATCCTGATGACTCTTGAGTCTCTGGAGCCTGCACCAGTGATGCCTGTAAAAATGGAATATAAGAGCCAGACAGCAATGGTGTTTTACATATAGAACTTAAAGATCTTAGCAGCCATCTAAATCTAAGGGGCAAGAATAAAGGATAACTAACCTGATTTGAAGTTCTGGAACCTAGATCATGGTTACCATTGGCCACTACTCTCTCACACCAAACTTTATTGAAATCAAAGAATAAGCTAAGAATGGTGGTCACTATAACAGAAAATATTGGGTTGGCCAAAAAGTTCACTCAAGTTTTCCATAAGATGTTACAGAAACACCCAAACAAACTTTTTGGCCAACTTAATATGAAGCACTCAGTGTGGCCTAGAGTCATTTCCCCTTCCAACTCATCGAAAGCTTCACTCCTTATCCCACCTCTTCCTCCGCAAAATGCTGCTCCTATCACCACCAGTCTTCGCCTCCTCTGAGAAGGGAGCTGGTGCACCGTGGCCAGTCCTATCGAATGTTGAGGCAGATGCCTGGCTCTCTGGGAGATCTGGCCGTGAGTCTAGAAGCATGAACAATAATCCAGATTTCCCAACTCCTAGATTAGAGGACACTGGAGCACATTCCAATAGCTGCTCTGTGGACTCACCCTGAAAGTGGAATATTTGGGTCTCATCCACCCCACACACCCACTGCCTGAACACTCCCAATATCACCAGCTGCAGAAACCAGCATCAGAGAAATTTGTTTCCTTCATATTTTTTTTGGTGGGGGGTGTCGGGAGAGGAGGGGAGGCAAATTGAAGAACTAAAGTAGCAGCACTCATAACCCTAACAATCACTGTCCCAACCTGAATGCTTTCCACTGGTAACAGGCTTGATGTATCATCTTGTTTCAATCAAGACGCTAGGTGAGTATGAAGAAGCCACAGCTCATCAATATTTCCAATTTCTGAAGTTCAAAACTTCAGACCTGAACCAAAGCCACAGGCTCAGCCCTAGAGAATCATCAACACCTGCTGCCCCTCCCAATTTCATCCACAGATTTAGCCATTCAAAATATGTGTATTAAAGACCTCCTCTGTGCTCTTAACTGGAATACAGCCATAAACAACATAGACCTGCCTTCAAGGAGCTCATAGCCTTGTCAGGAATACATAAAAGACATAAAAGAAGAACGTTACGTTGCATGTAAATGAGCAGAGGTTGCCATGGAATTGATCAGCCAGCACAGACTTGGAGAGTCAGGGCATGCGTCCCAAAATTCAGACACTGAAGCTGAAGAAGTCAACTAGGGGATATCAAGAAGTAAGATTCCCAGCAAGAAAAACAGCTCCAGAGCAATAATAAACATGGCTAAGCACAGCATCAGCATGGAAAGTCAATTAAGTATCACTGGAACCTAGAGAATGGAGGGAAGGAAGGGGTTGGCAGGAGCAGTGGGGCGAAAAACAAATAATACAAATGATTGTATGTGCATAACAGAAACAGACTCACCAAGAAAACTAGCTAGTGGTTAACAGTAAGAATAGGAAATACGGGAGGGGCACGTAGGGGTAGGAGATACAAACTGCTATGTGTAAAACAGACAAGCAACAAGGGTGGACTGTACAGCACACAGAACTATAGCCATTTTCTTAGAATCACTTTTAATGGAGTAAACTCTGTAAAAATATTGAATCACTACGCTGTATGCCTGAAACAAAAATAATACTGTAACTCAACTGCTGCTGCTGCTGCTAAGTCGCTTCAGTCGTGTCCTACTCTGTGCGACCCCATAGATGGCAGCCCACCAGGCTCCCCCTGTCCCTAGGATTCTCCAGGCAAGAACCCTGGAGTGGGGTGCCATATACCTCAATTAAAAAATAAGTAAATAACTGATTGTAAAATTATATTTTGTGTGTGTGTGTTAGTCACTCAGTCATGTATGACTCTTTGAAATCCCATGGACTGTAGTCCACAGGCTCCCCATCCATGTAATTCTCCAGGCAAGAATACTGGAGTAGGTTACCATTCCCATCTCCAGGGAATCTTCCCAACCAAGGCATCAAACCTAGGTCTTCTGCACTGCAGGCAGATTCTTTCCTATCTGAGCCATCTGGGAAGCTATATTTACTTTACCAGGGAAATTATATTTTACAACTGTACAAAGAAAAAAGAAAAGATATTCCAGGACCCATATCACAAATGAAGGCTTTTGTAAAATAATTTGAGAAAGAATTCAAAGGCAACACACGACAGTCAAATTCATTTGGGGTCAGGTAACTTTGTAGGCTAAATGAGAATGAATCAGAATTAGAGGAGAATATGACTGGCAGCTGGGAAAAAAACAAGGGGAATAAGGATGGTTGGTGGTAGTAGGAATGAAGAGAAAGCAAAGGAACAGATTATGAAATTATTGTCAAGAGTGATTCTCAGGCCCTGGTCTTAATTATAGGTGAGGAATGAAAGAAGGGATGGAGCTACGGCATGCCAGTTCAGAGCAGAGGCTTTAGTTCTCTCACCCATTAGCTATGCGACCGTGGCCAAACTTCTTAGTCCTCTGTCCCTTAGTTTACTCATTTGCAAAATAGAAATAAGGATAAGACCCACCTTATCGAGTGATTATGCAAATTAAGTGTGATGCACATAAAGTGTTCAACTATTACCAGGCACATATCAGATGCTTGTGTTAATTCAACACAGGCTCCCTCACTATAACAGAATCCCCAAATTACAGTGTCTTAAATAAGGCGGGGTATATTTTCTTTTAAATATCCAGATGCAAGCATTCCAATAAAGCAAACTAGATGGCCCAGGACTCTTTAAACTTGTTGCCCTACCGTCCGTGAGACGATATATTTATCCACATGGCTCAGGCCATCTCCATTAAAGCTACTGGGGAAAAGAAGAGAGGCGAAAGCATGTAGAGCTAAAACTCAGGAGTTGTCATTACAGAAAAGGAGAGGATGCACGTCAGGAGTCAGCAGCTAGCAACATTTGATGGATGTTGGGATTATACAGAGATAGCAATTAGCTGCTTGAATGAGAGAAGAAAAGCAGGAAACAAATATTTTCGGTGGGTGAGACTTGGTAAACTTAAAATATAAAATATTTCCATTGTTTTACTGAGGGAGAAGAATTTAGATGAAACTATATTATGAAATTAAAAGACGTTTGCTCCTTGGAAGGAAAGCTATGACAAATCTAGACAGTTTATTAGAAAGCAAAGACATCACTTTGCAGAAAAAGATCCATATAGTCAGAGCTACAGTTTTTCTAGGAGTCATATACGGATGTCAGAGTTGGACCATAAAGAAGGCTGAGCACTGAAGAACTGATGCATTAGAATTGTGGTATTGCAAAAGACTCTTGAGAGTGCCTTGGACTGCAAGGATATTAAACCAGTCGATCCTAAAGGAAATTAGCCCTGAATACTCACTGGAAAGACTGATACTGAAGCTGAAGCTCCAATACTTTGGCCACCTGATGTGAAGAGCTGACTCAATGGAAAAGACCCTGATGCTGGGAAAGATTGAAGTCAAAAGGAGAATGTGGCAGCAGAAGATGAGATGGTTAGATAGCATCACTGACTCAATGGATATGAATTTGAGTTAACTCTGGGAAAGGACAGGGAAAGCTGGTGTGCCACAGTCCAGCCCATGGGGTTGCAAAATGCTAGACACAACTTAGCGACTAAACAACAGTAACAAAAATGAAGAACCCGAAGGATCTGGTCTCCACTTAATAGGGATATTGAGAGAATTAAAGTATTTGGAACAAAGCTACAATAACCCCCAAACATTATTAATGAGCTGTTTTCAAGGAGAGGGGAAAGTGAACATGAAAGTCGCTCCATTGTGTCTGACTCTTTGTGATCCCATGGACTGTAGCCCGCCAGGCTCCTCTGTTCATGGAATTCTCCAGGCAAGAATACTGGAGTGGGTTGCCATTCCCTTCTCCAGGGTATATTCCCAACCCAGGGATTGAACCCAGGTCTCCTGCATTGGAGGTGGATTCTTTACTGTCTGAGTCACCAGGGAAGCCCTTTGAGCCACCAGGAAGCCCTGCAAGAAAGGAGACATATATTCTAATATTGAAAGAAACTGAGAACTCACAATGGAGTTTCAGTGGAAGACGCTTGCTCCTTGGAAGAAAAGTTATGACAAACCTAGACAGCACATTAAAAACCAGAGACATTACTTTGCCAACAAAGGTCCATCTAATCAAAGCTATGGTCTTTCCAGTAGTCATGTATGGATGTGAGAGTTGGACCATAAAGAAAGCTGAGCACCAAAGAATTGATGAACCATGGTGTTGGAAAAGACTGCTGAGAGTCACTTGGATTGCAAGGAGATCAAACCAGACAATCTTAAAGGAAATCAACCCTGAATATTCATTGGAAGGACTGATGCTGAAGCTGAAGCTCCAACACTTTGGCCACCTGATGTGAAGAGCCGACTCATTAGAAAAGACCCTGATGCTGGGCAAGATTGAAGGCAGAAGGAGAAGGGGACGACAGAGGATGAGATGGTTGGATGGTATCACTGACTTAACGGACTTGAGTGAACAGGCTCCAGGAGTTGGTAATGGACAGGGAAGCCTGGCATGCTGCAGTCCATGGGGTCGCAAAGAGTCAGATGTGGGTGAGTAACTGAACAAGAATAAATGTGTGAAATTGTGGAGGGAAACAGTAATGATTTTCTTCTGCTCCTAGGATGTCATCTAAAGAAAAAAGTCATGAATGTTCATGCCAGTGTAGGAACACTTGCTTTTAGGTAGTTTATTAGATATGCTGCTATCTGGCACCCCACTCCAGCACTTTTGCCTGGAGAATCTCGTGGACGGAGGAGCCTGGTGGGCCACAGTCCACGGGGTCGCAAAGAGTCGGACACAACTGAGTGACTTCACTTTCACTTATCTGAGGGTCACAGGCCCCTGAAGCAAGTAGCACCTGCCACTTCATGCTAGCAAAGGTTTGCTGCCCCTATGTGGCAGTGCTTTGTAACTGCAGGGGTCGCTGGTCAGTTCGCTTCAGTTGCTCCCCTGTGTGAGACTCTGTGACCCCATGGACTGTGGCACGCCAGGCTTCCCTGCCCTTCAGGCTTCGCTGGTTTCACACTACCCTAAACTTTGTATCTTCAAATCCAAGACCCTGATCCAAGATCTCTGCCCATTTCTCATCCAAAATGGTGGACCATCAGTTTAGCTTTCTGACCTTACGGTTATTGTTTTTAAATCTGGCCCTCAGTGAAGTCTCTGCAGAAAACCTCAAAAAAAGATTTTCCACTCCTCTGAGTAATGGAATGGAGTCTCTAGCTCAGAATGTAACTAATTTTCATCCCTCCACACCACATGGGTCACTTTTAGCTCTTTATGGTTTGGCCAAAAGCAGGGTCAACAGTGCTAACTTCCTATGGTTTAAACAGTAGGAGATGTATGGCTTTTTGTGGACTGGGCACTTTCCCAAGCAAGAATACTTTGCATATTAAGCACAGATAAAAACCCTGCTGGAGCAGGGTATGCAGGCTATTCCAACCCCTGCAGCATGGTTAACACAAGCCCAGCATTCAGGCTTCAGATCTAAGAAAGATAAACCAGGAGCTGATTTTCAGATGGATTTTTGTACCTACTTTCTCTCTTTTTTAAAAAATAACAAGTCCTCTTGTTATTAAAGAACCATAGACTACCAGTTCCAGCGGACCCTGGCTTCAGTTTTCTGATGATCAGTTCAAGCACATGATACAACTGTGTTCCCAATGGATCCTGAGGTGGGGGTGCATTGAAATGTCCTCCACACGACCCTGCCTGCCTGCAGATACAGTCAGGTGGTCAGTGGAAACCTCTGGGTATCAGAGAGCAGCAACTCGGTCATTTTCTATTCATAGACAGATTAATGTGATAAAGACGTGCAATTTAACCTTCAACAGGGAGGGAAAGAGTGCACCTTCACAAAATAATGTAAGGGCTATTATTTTACAGGAAATAGGATACACATCATGTTAATGGGCAGAAAGGAAATCAATCTCCACAGTGGCAAGGTGTGTTTATTCTCAAGATATTTCAGGGGAAAAACAACCATCATCCATAGGACCAGAGTGCTCCCCCACCCCCACCCCCACTCAATTACTCAGACTCATCTGAGAGTTTTTTCCAAAAGATAAATCCACTGACTTTCAGCAGATGTCTTGAGGCTTTGAAATGATAAAGAATTAGTTCTAGAGTCCTTTTCACTAATCCATAGAGAAGTGGGGGCACAAAGAAAGAGAGGGCAGGATACGGTCAGCTCTGAAGATGTAGGAAGGGCATAGGTAATGGGAGCAATTTCATCAAAATCAAACATCATTCATGTTCTACCTAATATGTAAAAATTGTATTTTATGGAAGCTTTAGCTTTCATTCCTATTAGTATGAGAGACAAGCACGTTTTCTCATGTTTACTGTTCATTGTTAATTTGAGTTTCCTCTTCCGTAACTCCACATATTGCTGAAGCCTGGCTTGAGAATTCTGAGCATTACTTTACTAGCATGTGAGATGAGTGCGATTGTGTGGTAGTGTGAGCATTCTTTGGCATTACTTTTCTTTGGGATTGGAATGAAAACTGCCCTTTTCCAGTCCTGTGGCCACTGCTGAGTTTTCCAAATTTGCTGACATATTGAGTGCAGTACTTTCATAGCATCATCTTTTAGAATTTGAAATAGCTCAACTGGAATTCCATCACCTCCACTAGCTTTGTTCATAGTAATGCTAAGGCCCACTTGACTTTACATTTCAGGATGTCCAGCTCTAGGTGAGTGGGAGTGATAACACCTTCATGATTATCTGGGTTGTGAAGCTCTTTTTTGTACAGTTCTTCTGTGTATTCTTGCCACCTCTTCTTAATATCTTCTGCTTCTGTTAGGTCCATACCATTTCTGTCCTTTATTGAGCCCATCTTTGCATGAAATATTCCCTTGTAATCTCTAATTTTCTTGAAGAGATCTCTAGTCTTTCCCATTCTATTGTTTTCTTCTATTTCTCTGCATTTAGAAAAGGCAGAGGAACCAGAGATCAAATTGCCAACATCCTCTGGATCATCCAACAATCAAGAGAGTTCCAGAAAAGCATCTATTTCTGACTATGCCAAAGCCTTTGACTGGATCACAATAAACTGTGGAAAATTCTGAAAGTGATGGGCATACCAGACCACCTGACCTGCCTCTTGAGAAACTTCTATACAGGTCAGGAAACAACAATTAGAACTGGACATGGAACAACAGACTGATTCCAAATAGGACAAGGAGTACATCAAGGCTGTATATTGTCACCCTGCTTATTTAACTTATATGCAGAGTACATCATGAGAAACGCTGGGCTGGAAGAAGCACGAGCTGAAATCAAGATAGCTGGGAGAAATATCAATAACCTCAGATTATGCACCACCCTTATGGCAGAAATTGAAGAACAACTATAGAGCCTTTTGATGAAAGTGAAAGAGGAGAGTGAAAAAGTTGGCTTAAAGCTTAACATTCAGAAAACTAAGATCATGGCATCTGGTCCCATCACTTCATGGGAAATAGATGGGGAAACAGCGGCTGACTTTACTTTCTGGGCTCCAGAATCACTGTGGATGGTGATTGTAGCCATGAAATTAAAAGACACTTACTCCTTGGAAGGAAAGTTATGACCAAACTAGATAGCATATTAAAAAGCAGAGACATTAATTTGCCAACAAAAGTCCATCCAGTCAAGGCTATGGTTTTTCCAGTAGTCATGTATGGATGTGAGAGTTGGACTATAAAGAAAGCTGAGAGCTGAAGAATTGATGCCTTTGAATTGTGGTGTTGGAGAAGACTCTTGAGAGTCCCTTGGACTGCAAGGAGATCCAACCAGTCCATTCTAAAGGAGATCAGTCCTGGGTGTTCATTGGAAGGACTGATGTTGAAGCTGCAACTCCAAAACTTTGGCCACCTGATGCGGAGAGCTGGCTCATTTGAAAAGACCCTGAAGCTGGGAAAGATTGAGGGCAGGAGGAGAAGGGGACGCCAGAGGATGAGATGGTTGGATGGCATCACTGACACAATGGATGTGGGTTTGGATAGACTCCGGGAGTTGGTGATGGACAGGGAGGCCTGGTGTGCTGCGGTTCATGAGGTCGCAAGGAGTTGGACACAACTGAGCGACTGATCTGAACTGAACTTCTGTAACTCCAGTCTGAAGTTAAATAATAGTAGTGAGAGTGGACATCTTTCTCTTTTTCCTAAATTACTGGGAATTCCTCCAGCATTTCTCCATGAGCATGGTTTCTACTGTTAACTGCTATAAAAGAAAGTGAAAGTCACTCAGTAGTGTCCACTGGACAGTCCATGGACTTCTCCAGGCCAGAATACTGGAGTGGGTAGACTTTCCCTTCTCCAGGGATCTTCCCAACCCAGGGATCAAACCCAGGTCTCCTGCACTGCAGGCAGATTCTCCAGCTGAGTCACAAGGGAAGCCCAAGAATACTGGAGTGGGTAGCCTATCCCTTCTCCAGAGAATCTTCCAGACCTGGGAACTGAACCGGGGTCTCCTATATTGCAGATGGATTCTTTACCAACTGAGCTAACAGGGAATTCTAGTAGCTATAAAAACAAACACCTTCCAAATTAAGCATATTTCCTTTAATTTCAGAGTTACTAAAGATATTCCCCAGAAATGGATGTTGAACTTCATCAAATGCCTTCTAGCATCTATCATATACTTTCTCTCATTAATGACTGATGCAGTGAATTACCAATAGATTTCTTAATGTTAAACCACCTCTGCATTTATGAAATGTGGTATAGCATTATTTTAATATTCCTCTAGATTAGAGGCTCATTTTTAATATTTTTGCTTCTATGTTCTTTTATGAAATAAGTTTGCAATTTTTTTGTGGAACTACTAGCATACCACTTTCATAGCATGAATTGCTAATTTGTATATCTTTATCTATGCTTTACAATAGCTTAAAAATCTCTTATGCTTTGAAGTCTGTATTGGATTTACTGTCTGAACATTTGAATCTTGTGCCTACAAATCAGAGTGGAGGTGGGGGAGAGAGCCCTTTGACTATCTTTCTTTGTAGTTCTTGACTCCAAATTGCTATCTTCTCAGGAAGTTTATTTATATCTTTCATATTTTCAAATTCATTGGTACAAATGTATAGCTAGTATTCATTTAAAATGGTGAAATTATTATCTCAGTAAATACCTCATTACTAAGGTTGCATATTTGTATTGTCTTATACAGTCTTTTCAAATAAGCTCTGATGACAGTATTTTTTATTTCCAATTCATTAATTTCTGCTCTTACCTTCATTAATTTCTTTATTCTTACTTTAGTATTTCAATTTATCTGCCCTCTCAGAATGTACAGCTTGTATATTTTGATTTTTCTTTTGTCTTTACTATCATTTATTAATAAATAATAATCTACTATTATCACTGTAATATCCTAATTTCAGAATAAATAAGAATGGCAACTGAAAAGCTTTTTTTTTTTTTAATTCCCCTTGTCTGCTGCTGCTGCTGCTGCTAAGTCGCTTTAGTCGTGTCCGACTCTGTGCGACCACATGGACGGCAGCCCACCAAGCTCCCCCGTCCCTAGAATTACACTGGAGTGGGTTGCCATTTCCTTCTCCAACGTATGAAAGTGAAAAGTGAAAGTGAAGTTGCTCAGTCGTGTCCGACTCTCAGCGACTCCATGGACTGCAGCCCACCAGGCTCCTCCACCCATGGGATTTTCCAGGCAGATTCCCCTTGTCTACCACATAGATTTTAACTTGCCGTTTTAACCTGAGCTTTTAGAAGAGTTTCTCTTAAAAAATGGTTTCCTTGTGGTTATTTTACTGTCTTCCTGTGCTTTGTTGTTTCATTTTTACCATCTTTCAGTTATTGATTTTTGCCCTATTGCTTTGTAGGTTCAGGATTTACACTTTGGGGAATTTACTCACATTTTTCTTTTGCCCTAATATGTAAACAGTTTCCTTATGTGAATGTTTCATAGTCAACTTACTTTTAAATGGATCCAGTTTTTAGCAAATTTCTATATTTACAATTCAAAAGAAAATAGACAGGTAAATAGAAACATAATGTTAGATACGTATTTTTAAAGCTATATCAAGAAAAACACAAAGTAAGATTCAAAATAGATTTTGATGGATCATTAAATTACAGAGTTCAGTGTTTCTCAAAACCTGAGACTTTATTGTTCCTTGACTTTCCTCTAGAAGAAGGAGAGACACCAGGGGCCTGTGCACAGAGAAGCAGTGAGGAGGTGGCCATCTGCTAGACCAGGCACACCTGCCAAAGCCCTGATCTTGGACTTCCAGCCGGAAGAACTGGGAGAAAATAGTTCCTGTTGTTTAAGTCTGTGATATTTTATTGTGCAACCCTAGCAAACTATTGACATTAATAGTACAGTCACCCATAGCCCACAGTTCCCACCACACCTTCATAACTGAGGCCAAATGCCTTTGTTACACCTCCACCACCGCTTTTCTGAGGTAAAGACATATTTCTCAATATCCATGTCTTTTTTAAATATGGAAAAACAAAAAGTCCAAGTCTGATCACTTTACTTGTTATGTAACTTGTCTGTTCCCAGTAAACATGAATTCATTTCTTTAATTTACTTAACATTTTCTCTCTGCTTGAAGTTTACCACACTCACATCTGAACACATAGGTAGCTGGTCCAAGGTTATGAAATCAGGTCTCCTGATTCTTGGGTCAATGACTTTTCCTACTCTTTCACTTCAGTTCAGCTCAGTCACTCAGTCGTGTCCGAATCTGCAACCCCATGAATCGCAGTACACCAGGCCTCCCTGTCCATCACCAACTCCCGGAGTTCACTCAGACTCGCATCCATCGAATCAGTGATGCCATCCAGACATCTCATCCTCTGTCATCCCCTTCTCCTCCTGCCCCCAATCCCTCCCAGCATCAGAGTCTTTTCCAATGAGTCAACTCTTCACATGAGGTGGCCAAAGTACTGGAGTTTCAGCTTTAGCATCATTCCTTCCAAAGAAATCCCAGGGCTGATCTCCTCCAGAATGGACTGGTTGGATCTCCTTGCAGTCCAAGGGACTCTCAAGAGTCTTCTCCAACACCACAGTTCAAAAGCATCGATTCTTTGGTGCTCAGCCTTCTTCACAGTCCAACTCTCACATCCATACATGACTACTGGGAAAACCATAGCCTTGACTAGACGGACCTTAGTTGGCAAAGTAATGTCTCTGCTTTTGAATATGCTATCTAGGTTGGTCATAACTTTTCTTCCAAGGAGTAAGCGTCTTTTAATTTCATGGCTGCAATCACCATCTGCAGTGATTTTGGAGCCCCCTAAAATAAAGTCTAACACTGTTTCCACTGTTTCCCCATCTATTTCCCATGAAGTGATGGGACCAGATGCCATGATCTTCGTTTTCTAAATGTTGAGCTTTAAGCCAACTTTTTCACTCTCCACTTTCAATTTCATCAAGAGGCTTTTTAGTTACTCTTCACTTTCTGCCGTAAGGGTGGTGTCATCTACATATCTGAGGTTATTGATATTTCTCCCAGCAATCTTGATTCCAGCTTGTGTTTCTTCCAGGCCAGCGTTTCTCATGATGTACTCTGCATATAAGTTAAATAAGCAGGGTGACAATATACAGCCTTGACGTACTCCTTTTCCTCTTTGGAACCAGTCTGTTGTTCCATGTCCAGTTCTAACTGTTGCTTCCTGATCTGCATACAGATTTCTCAAGAGGCAGGTCAGTGGTCTGGTATTCCCATCTCTTTCAGAATTTTCCACAGTTTCTTGTGATCCACACAGTCAAAGGCTTTGGCATAGTCAATAAAGCAGAAATAGATGTTTTTCTGGAACTCTCTTGCTTTTTCCATGATCCAGCGGATGTCGGCAATTCCTACTCTTTACACTACTCATTTCACAGATTCAGTGATTTGCCTAGAGAAGTTACTTCTCTCTCCATCTCTACAAATAGAATTACATGATGGTTAAACAACTGCCCTTCAGCTTTTGCAAAAATGGCCATTTCTGAAGTTCATCATAAGGGCTGATACCTTTTAATCGGAAGGAATTAGGATTTCTTCATGGTAAATAATATAACCTAGGAGGAAAGTATTCTTCGTGGTTATCTATACCTAAAATTCTGCAGGTCAAACCCTCTTTTGGTGAAAAAGAGGATTTCTTAGCTCTGAAATATTTAAAGAAGTAGTCAAGGCAGAGAGAATATTGAAAGTTTAAAATTGAAATTGACTTGCTGAAGGAACTGCTTGAAGCCTGTATTACCTTTAATATTCCTTTGAGTGAAAACCATTATATAATTATGAAGTAAGTCTTTGCGCTATGCATCAGTGAAACTCAAGAGCTTTCCTTCAAAAGGACTGAAATGAGGATAGGACTGAGAAAAAGTGAACAGAGGAGAAAGTATTTGCTAATTTTTCTTCTTTAAAATAACGTTTATCTTTTCCCTTCTTCTAGGTTCATTAAAGATAGTATAAAAAAGTAAAAAGGAAAAAAAAAATCCACCTATCTGTCTCACCATCCCAAGAAATAATATTGCTAATTCAATCTACATATTTCCAATCAGATTTACACAGACATACTATTTTCAATTTAAATTCTGTTTGAATTTGTGTTTTAGGTTGGATTTCTCTACAAGAAGACCTTCAGATAAGGATTTGAATGGTAGTGGTTCATTTGAATGATGTCAGGAAACCCATGCAGGAGCGTAAAAGAGTGAGACAGAAAAGGGAAAGCAGCCAGTTCAGAGGATGTTACCAGGAAGTGACCACTGAGGGCAACAGGAGCTGATTCCAAGAAGGAACTCTGACTCCCACAGTCAGTATATATAGGACAAGGGTCTCAAAGTCATCTCAACAAAGGGGTGTTGACCTGAGCTATTTATACATGAACTCCATCAATTAGTGTGCCAGCGCTCACCCAGGGGCGTAATTCTTTAGCACCTCTGGCCTGATAAGCACATGGAAGAAGAAAACGCAAGCAAAGAGAAGTAGATGCTGGCAACTGGAAGTATATCAAGCATACACCTAAAATAGTGAGGGCAAATTTATACAGCTGTGGTACTCATAGCATCTACCATAACTGGAATATTGTTTGGTAACTGCCTCATTCACTTATTTTGCGCTGAATCTTTTTTTGGCTGCATTCTAAACTACTGAATGACTACATCAATCTTGGGTTTTGGGGGGCTTATACTTTTTTTCACTATAATATACAAACTGTGATAAACATTCTTATATTGAAATATTTTGTACAATTAAAGTGAAAGTCACTCAGTTATCTTCAAAGTCTTGGGACCGCATAGACTATACAGTTCATGGAATTCTCCAGGCCAGAATACTGGAGTGTGTAGCCTTTCCCTTCTCCAAGGGAATCTTCCCAAACCAGGAATCAAACTCAGGTCTCCCACTTTGCAGGTGGATTCTTCAGGCTCGTCCGTGGGGTTCTCCAGGCAAGAATACTGGATTGGGTTGCCATTTCCTTCTCCAGGCAATCTTCCCAACCCAGGGATCGAACCTGGGTCTCCTGCATTGCAGGCAGATGCTTTTACCATCTGAGCCACCAAGGAAGCTCACTGAGTCACAGGGGAAGCCCGAAGAGTATCATTATTAAAAATAGCCAGAATTTGAATTACTGAATCAAAGGATATGCAAAGTTGTATGGCTTTTGATTTGCATTGCAAAGTGGCTTTTCCAAAAGACTGCACTGATTACACAATTAGGCAATGTGTATTATTTTTATTGTTTCCTGCTGAATTTTGAGTCAGAGGGACAGGGCTGCCCCAAAGAGCCACGAGGGTGATGTTGCCACCTCAGTGGGCTTAATGGGCAGAACATCAAACCACAGAGAATTATTCTTGAGACTTATAATCTAAAGGAATTCACCTTGCTAGATTTGGGACTTGGTTGGGACCTGTCACCTCATTCTTTCTTCCAATTTTTTCATTTTTGGATGAGAATATTTATCCTATTCCTGTCCATCATTTTATTTTGGGTGTGCATAACTTGTCTGGTTTCACAGGTTCATAGTTGGAGAAGAATTCTGCCTCAGGACGAATTGTTTATTGATTCTCATCCCTATCTGATTTAGATGATATTCAGATGAAACTCTGAATCTGACTTTAGAGTAGATTGCTAGAACAAGTTAAAAGTTTGGGGGATGTTGGGATAAAATGGAAGTATCTTACATGAGAGAAGAACATGAACTTGGGTGGTGGGCAGGTGTGGATGGGGTAAAATGAACTGTGTTCCCCCCAAATGCATATGCTGAAGCCTTAAGCCCTGATGTAACTGGAGATGGGGCTTTGAGAGGTAATTAGATATAGATAGGGTGCTGAAGGTGGCCCTTCACAATGGGATTATTGCCCTTAACAGAAGAGACACCAGAGACTTAGCTCAAGCTCTCTATCTGCTGCTAGGTAAAGACACAGCAAGAAGGCAGCCATCTGTAATCCATAGAGAGAGCTCTCACCAGAACACAACCATGCTGGTACCCTGACCCTGGAATTCCCAGCCTTCAGAACTGTGAGAAACAAATTTCTCTTCTTTAACCCACTCTCTCAGGCTTCGCCTGTCTCTGCTGCTGCTGTAAGTCGCTTCAGTCGTCTCCGACTCTGTGACCCCGTAGACGGCAGCCCACCAGGCTCCCGTCCCTGGGATTCTCCAGGCAAGAACACTGGAGTGGGTTGCCATTTCCTTCTCCAATGCACGAAAGTGGAAAGTGAAAGTGAAAGTGAAGTCGCGTCCGACTTTTGGCGATCCCATGGACTTGCAGCCTACCAGGCTCCTCCGTCCACGGATTTTCCGGGCAAGAGTACTGGAGTGGAGTGCCATTGCCTTCCCCAGTCTCTAGTGGTAAATAATCCCTCCACCAATGCAGGAGATGCAAGAGACACATGTTTGATCCCTGGTCTAGGATGATCCCCTGGAGTAGAAAGTGCCAACCCACTCCAGTATTCTTGCCTGGAAAATTCCATGGACAGAGGAGCCTGGCAGGCTACAGTCTGTGGGGCCGCAAAGAGTCAGGACACGATCGAGCATAAGCCACACAGTCTACAGTGTTTCGTTATAGCAGTCTGAGCAGACTAATCCCTGGTTTATTTCCAAGTTTGAGACTTGATGCCATGTACCCGCTAGTGCAGATATGCCAGGTGAGAATCAAGCTAGAGGCGCATGGTAGCTGAGCTGGCAGGAATGTAGCACTTAGTGTTGCTAAACCTTAAGAAACACAAAGCAGAACACTGAGCTAGGCAGACGCATCTCCCCCTGTTAACTCTCTTCCGTAGACTACACTGAAATGTGATTCCTCTTTATGATCCTCTGAGAGGTGCTGAGCACCAAGCAAACATGCCCACTGAGCACCCTGCTGGATCTGTTTCCAGCTCACTGTGTTTCAAGTCTTTCTTCGCCTCTCTTCTCTTTTTCCCTCTGTCGAACCACATGTGTATTTGTATCTCGTTAGGCAGCATCATTTTGTTGCCTGGGGCTCTGTTTTCTAGAGAACCCATAATAAAAACACAATATTGAAAGATACTATATTTTGATTATAATAGAAAACAAGTCTAATGAACTTACAGAAAATAAAAGTGTATGCAATATATAATATATACAAAAGTACTGAATTGAGTCATTTTATATTTGAGATGACTATTGGACACCATTATCTTTTAGACTATAAGCAATAAAGTTTCCAAGTATATCCTTATATTAAAGCATGGTCTGAATAATAAAATATACTTAATTGGATTCATGACTTTCAGACAACTATACCCAAATAATATGAATTAATGACAAAGTGTAAACTTGGTGGGACGGCTCAAATATACAGTACTTGAACAAATTCATTTTAATGTTTAACACATTTATTTTAAAAGCTAAGTTGAATGTATAAGTAATAGAAAATAGAAATATATAATCATAAAAAATAAAATTAAAAATGATCATTTAAGGAACTCTTCTACACTGTTGGTGGGAATGTAAACCGATACAGCCACTATTGAGAACGATCTAGACTTCCCTGATGGCTCAGACAGTAAAGTGTCTGCCTACAGTGCACGAGACCCAGGTTCAATTCCTGGGTTGGGAAGATCCTCTGGAGAAAGAAATGGCACCCCACTCCAGTACTCTTGCTTGGAAAATCCCATGGACGGAGAAGCATGGTAGGCTACAGTCCATGGGGTCGCAAAGAGTCAGACATGACGGAGTGACTTCACTTTCATTTTTGTTTCACTATGGGGAACAATATGGAGGTTCCTTAAAAAACTAAAAACAGAGCTACAAAATGACTCTGCAATCCCACTCCCAGCCGTATATCTAGAGGAAAACATGGTATGAAAGGATACATGCACCCCAATGCTCACTGCAGCACTGTTTACAACAGTCAAGACATGGCAGCCACCTAAGTGTCCACTGACAGAGGAATGGATAAAGACGAAGTGGCACACATATACAGCGGAATATCACTCAGCCGTCACAATGAAAGTAACGCCATCTGCAGCAGCATGATGGACTCAGAGTGTCCTACTGAGTGAAGAAAGTCACAGAAAGAGAGGTATCTTATGATATCCCTTATATGCTGAATCTCAAAAGAAATGATACAAGTGGACTTATTTACAAAATAGAAACAGACTCACAGACTTAGAGAAGGAATTTAAGTTATGTGGGGGGTGGGGGAGGTGAGAAGGGATAGTTAGGGAGTTTGGCATTGTTATGTACACACTGCTGTATTTAAAATGGATAACCGGCAAGGACCTACTGTATAGCATGGGGAACTCTGCTCAATGTTATGTTGCACCTGAGCGGGAGGCGAGTTTATGGAGAATGGATACATGTATGTGTACGGCTGAGTTACTCTGCTGAGCACCTGAAACTATCACACTGCTAATCAGATACTCCAATATTGAATAAATTATTTTCAAAAAAAGAAAGAGTGCTATATTGATAACAATTTTTTGCCTATTCAAAGTGGAAATGAACAATCAGGAAGGCAAAGGCAATAAGCTATTTTTATTTTTCCTACACAAAAGTGCTTAGTAGATCTCTTCTCAGTATAACTATGGTCAATTCAATCAATTTCTACACAGAGAATGTGTTTAAAGTTTTTATTATTATCATTACCATTGTCATTACTATCTTATTTTTTCTCAACAATAGATGGTAATTCTCTTCCTCAATTTACCCCTTTTTTACCAAACAAATTTAAAAAATCAAATGTAAAAAATGTAAAAAAAGAGGGTGGGATGATTTGGGAGAATGGCATTGAAACATGTATAATATCATGTAAGAAATGAATCGCCAGTCTAGGTTTGATGCAGAATACAAGATGCTTGGGGCTGGTGCAGTGGGATGACCCAGAGAGATGGTAAGGGGAGGGAGAGGGGAGAGGGGTTCAGGATTGGGAGCACGTGTACACCCATGGCGGATTCATGCTGATGTATGATAAAAAAATAAAAAATAAAGTGATCTCATTCTACAATGTGACACATTTTACAGTGAATGCAAAATGTACTCTCGAGGTCAATTTTAACAAAGATAAGTCTAAAACCTCAAATTTTGCTTCAGAAATTCAAAGTGACAAGAACTGGTTAGAAATAACAGCAAAAATCAAATCTGAAGATTAAATTAACTAAGTCTTTAATTGATTTAAAAAATCCATGTGAACACCTTAAAGAATCTAATCCAACCTCAATTCTGTTAACAGGATTACTCTGTCCAGATGACCCAAAGGAAATAGTCCATCATTCTCTGTTTTGTAAGGCTGTTTTTTCAGGACTATGTATCCAGCTCTGGGAGTCAATGAGAATTGGGACACTATCCCAATAGTCAACATATATAGGAAAATTAAGTCTGAGAGATTAAAGATTTGAAAAATATGTCATATGAAATGTAAATGGTTGAAGGGATTAGGGATATTTAACATAAAGGAGCAAAGACTCCTGAAGAATTTAACAGCTATAATCAAATTACTCAAGGGCTATTATTAAGAAAAGATACAGACTTACAGGCTTTAACCCATTGTAAGAAAGAAATTTCCAATGATGATGTCCATTCTTATGCAGTGATGACATCTCTATGATTAGAACTATCCAGATAGAGGTTGGGTAGCCATTTAACTCAGCTGTTATCACTGTGCATTATGAGTAGAATAGTGGAACAATGTCCTCTAAGGTTCTTTAACTCCAAGTGACCTGCTGGAGGATCCTCAAAATATCCTGTAATTTTGAAACTTCATGAGGTTTACCTCAGTAAATTACTTTTTAGGTAATCAAAAAAGTCCTACACATCTTCAAAACTCAAGACAACTAGTGAAGTATTTCACAGAACTGAACAAAATATATTCTTTTTAAGAAAATGTCATGGGCAACAAGGAAGCATTAATATTCAGGAAGAGAATATGCACAGTGCTATATAACCAGCAGAACTGAAATTTGTCCCAGGTGGGGAAAATCATGTCTGAATTTCTAATTAGTTGGAAACATCAGGGTTAGGGTAAGGATTTCAAGGGGCAAGGGGACAGCCTAGGTATTCCTCACCCTAAACAACAGAGAATGACAGAGAATGACAAAGCCAAGGGTATGTGCATAACCCAAAACCTTTGTATCAATATAAAACCAACCGAGGAGTGGAATCAGAAGGATTATGCAATAGAAAGACATCACAAACAGCTATCACCAATGAAATATGATGCCAAGACTCTGGCCAGGGAGATAGAAACAGGGTCTGGGTAACAGCCAAGAATCATACTCCCTGGATGCCCATTTAGATGAAGTTTTCTGAACATGAGATTGGAAGTTCATACCATGAAAAATGAAAAACATCAATATGGGAGCAAGAAAGATAATTTGTTTTATAAACTGTTCTTCTCAAAGATGTGTCCTATATGAGATTATAACTTTTTGCCTTTTTTGGGGGAAGTGGGGTTGGGTATTTATATATCCTCTCTTTTATAACATAATGATAACTGCAAATTTTGTTTTATTTAATGCTCTCACTGGCAATAGGAAATACTTACAGACCTGTGCCAACCTCTTGATTTGTTTTCCTTTTAATTTCACCAGTCTGTGAAATTTAAAACATCTGGAAATAACTGGCTCAGAACATCAATTCATGTTTGTAATTTGATGTGAGGCACTCAGGGTGATATGTTAAGTTTAGACTAAAAAAGAATTCATTCATCTAGTAAGTGAAATCAATAACTGTATAAATTATTTGCGGTATGTCACAACTTTATTAATTTTAAATATTCAGATTTTTAAATAACATCAAAATATTATAAAGACTATATAGGGTTCTTCTTTATTTTATTCAGCTTTACTGTGTTCATTAACTACTTTGATGAATGCATGGTGACTAGTGTTATTGTTCTGTGAGTAGTACATGCTTATTTACAGCATTCAAGTGAGGGAAAAAAATTAAAGCTAATAATTTTCAGTACTTAAATTTAGCAGACAAACTATTAAACATCATTACCCACATATATTTCTAAATGCATATGAGAACTTCTTAATACTTCAGTCTCAAATAAAATGTATGTATGGCATAAAATTATACTTTGGATCATACAACTATGACTGATTTCTGCTAGGTACTTATGCCAACCTATGTATCAATTCTTTAAAAGATTAAAATAAATCATGAATAGTATGCATACTTACACTTGTAAAATTTAAGAGGCAGTATGTTAGCCATTAGGCCACAGACCAAAAAGGAAGCATTATTTTTCTGAGCTTGTTTCCAAACCTCATTATGAAGAAAAAAATGAGATAATGTACAATACACAACTGTGAGTTATTTTTATCACTGGAAGTTATAAATTTTCATATCATGTCACAAAGCTAAAGTAAAATCAAGCATAGTTTAATTTATAATATTCCTAAGCAAATAATTCAAAATGCATGCCAAAGTCTTATAGTATTTTACATTGTTACCTTCTGTCCTCACTGTGTGTAAATATGCTGTAAAACAGAGTTGCAATTGATAGAATACTAGATAACACATTGCCTACTCTTATTTCTCTCTAATCATCAATACTATAGATGTACATATCAAAAATAAAAAAATTAAAATGACATACAACATTCATATGGACATAAAAATACCATTTCTGCAAGAGCTAATTTAGAAGCCCCAAAATAATGTGTCATTTTCATATACTAATGTGTTCCAAATTAAGAAAGCAGCATGTTAAGTATAAATCTTAATTTATGAACTGCCTTGGGAATGAAATAAATTCTGGGTGACTAAGTTACTTTAAAAATAACTTTGAGTTTATTATTCTAAGAAATATTGAAGAAAACTTTCATACCAGCTCAACACCCTGTACTTTCAGCCTGACAATGCAAGTGTCATCCAAAAAAAGCCAAAAAAAGATTTACTTCTTCGTATAACATTTATATTAAATCATTTCATTTTTCACATAATTTTCCTACTAGTCTTCTGCCAAAATATGAGGAAGAAGTAGGATCTTTTCTCTAAATAATTTTCCCCAGCAGACTGCCATTGCCAGCAGCAGTAGATTAATAATAGATGCTCAGTGACTCTTGGAGTCTTACTGGTTTTAGGCAGCACAAAGCCTGGGGTTAACACAAAGGTCACTTGGGGTTTTTCTGCTCAAAAGACTTACAAAAATATTTTACTAGATCTCCCTTCCAAGAAACTTAAAAAAATATATTGTCTTCTCTTAGATTTATGAAAATTCCCGGGAATGTATGTTTGCAAATCTGACTTCAAGCTTTTTCTCCCAATATTAAATCAGTTTAGAGAAGCCCTTCCATCTCCTGCATGTTGTTTTCATGTTGCCTGGTGCCCATCCAAATAGGGAAACCAATAGTCATCCTTAATTTCTACAAAATTCATTCACTCAGTTTTTTGTGTATCTAGCAAATTCTGCTAAACACGTGAGATATAGAAATATTTATATCACAGAAACACAAACAACAACATTTATCAGGCAGTCTCTTTTTCTCAAACACCTTCCTTCACCTTCCTTAGTCTTTTTGTCTTCCTTCCCCTTCTTCTTATTACCAATTCCCAATTGAAAAAAAAAAAGTATAGTCTGGGCTCTAGTCTCCTACGTTACTATTTTTCCTCCATTCTAGCTTCCTTTTCCCCCCCTTCTATGCTATTTCCCAATCTTTTTTGTCCCTCAGGGGAGTAAAACAGAAATAGGTCATTTTTTTAATGCAAATTAGTTCAAATTCCTCTTAACAATACTGCCTATTACAGTGACTATAAAACCAACATGAAAGTAATTCTTTTAGAATTCTAAAGTGTTTCTTAGTTTCAAGGCTCACATCTAAAATTCAAAATTACTTGGAATAATGAAACCTTAAGTTGCTCTGATTCAAATATCCCCTGCTAAATGACCTCGATGGGGAATAAATTCTCTGTAGATGACTTCAGGCAAGTAGTTCCTACCAAAAAATGAACATCTCAGAGAGTCAGTCAGAGGCATAAGCCAGTGAGAGGCACAGCATTTAAACAGAAATCAAGGTTCATGAGCCCTGGATGTGCTTGCACGTGTGTTTATCTGAATCAGATCTTACTTTTCCTTTACATGTGCAAGCCTGGGTGGTAGGGAAAATTAGTTACTAAGACTGTCCTTGAAAGTTCCAATGAGTTCTTTGGCAATTTACTCAGATTTACCTAAAAATGTCTTAAAGAAATACTATCCCTATATTAGTACATGTATGTGCCTGGCTTTGACTGTGTGAACAACCTGAAACACAATTTCATTTAATCTCCATGCCACTCAGCAAGCTAAATACTAAAACTCTTTTTTTTTTAATGTGTAAATTAAGTAACTTAACCAAGTTCATAGACTGCTGAAATTCAAGCTAAGTTTATAACATCAGTGATTTCATAGAATAATTAGTAATTGTAAAAATTGTTAAATAAGTATAAACAGACAAAAAGTGTCCACCATAAATTTTTAATTGTGTTTAAACAAATGAAGAGCATCAGAAAATGCTATAGACTGAATGCTTATAGCCCAAATTTAATATTGAAATCCTAACCCCAAAGGTGATGGTGTTAGGAGGCGGGACCTTTTAGGTATGATTAGGGCTTGAGGGCAGAGCCCTCGCAAATGGAATCAGTGCCCTCAGAAAAGGGACCCCAGAGAGATACCTTGTTCTTATGCCAGGAAGGACACAACAAAAAGACGGCTGTCTATGAACCAAAAAGCCAACCATCATCAGACAGTCAATCAGCCAAGACTTTGATTTTGAACTCCCCAGCTTCTAGAACTGTAAGAAGTAAATTTCTATTGTTTATAAGCCACAGAGTCTATGGTATTTTGTTACAGGAGCCCAAATGAGCTAAAATGACTGACTTTATAAATTCATTAGTTACATGTTCTAAACCTCATCATAAAGCAAAGATTTTATGAAATCATTTCCATATAAGGATTCTGCCCAATAAAGGAATGATGGTGCTGCCTATAAATGTCAGTTGGATCTGCTCCATTTCAAATATGTCTCATTAACAGTACCTAAAAGATCTCCTTGAATTCAGGACTCTATGGGAAATAAAAATACTTATTAATATAGCTTCACAACCTCAGGGAGGGAATCACATACAGTTTACTGACAGTAATATTAAACATTAATGTATACAGCACACAATTAATAGTTACAACTACTTATACTGAGTTTTCCATCCTCAGACCAGTGCTTGGCATATAGTAGGCATTTAATAAATCTCATGGATGATTAAAACACTAAATCCATGATGAAATAACATGCTCTGGTATTAAAAACCAATTCTGTATTATGAGACTTTGTTGAAGGCTGCAGGTAAAGTGTGAGAGTCATGCCTGACTTGCAGCTCTCTTCTACCTTCTCTTTTTTTAGGATTCTAGTCATGTAGGTGTGTACTTTTTTACCTATTTGCTTCATTTTCCCATATTGCTCTAAGCTGAACATTCTGTCAATTTTTATATGACGAGTCAGTTTTATATGATCAGTCTAGAGAGCTTTCTACGAAATTTCTTAAACTTGTTTGTGCATCACTCTTGCTACTTTATCACCTGGATGCACACCTGAATCATGCAAGTCAATATGACCTTGAGAAAGTCAAATACCAATGTGGAGACAAGCACTCTATTCTTGGCTAAATTCTAGCAAGGCTCCTATCAGCTCAAGGTCATGTCCCTAGGTTAATGAGTCCAGCTCCCTTGAAATGCCTGCCTAAGAAAGCTCAATGCTCCAAAAGAATTTGCTGGCAGTTTCAGTCAGGTTCTTACTATGAGCTTCTTATCTCCTTTTTCTTAGAGAATTTACTAGACAATTCACAATTATAAATCTTCGTTCTATCCTTTTTGAGACAAATCTTCTACAACCCAGGAATGTCTTTCTCAAGGACCTGGGAGCCATCTCTTTGAAATGTGATCATCAAAAAAGATCAGACCCCTGTCTTCTAATTTCAGTGCAGGATAGGAGCCTAACTCCTTTAGGTGCCAGTTAGCAACTAGCCTAATCACATTGACCAATCCACCCCCTTACATTCCGTTAGCACACTCCAGGATTTTAAAAGCCGCTCGCATTTTGTTTCAGCGAAGATACCTCAGTTTACACTGAAGTCTCTCCACTGCTGCAGTAGCCTGAATAAAATCTGTCTTGCCATCTTTAAAAAAACATCCAGCTCTGTTTCTCTTTTATCACAGCCAAATGTCCTTCTCTCATAAACAATCTTGCTTCTTACTTCACTCATAAAATTTACATTAACAGTAGTAATCAGCCCCAGCTTTCTGATTTATAATCAACATACTGGTGCACACTAAGACACACTTTTGGCCTTCTTTCTCCTGATTTCAGAAGTGGCATCTTGCCAGTTCAAGGCTGACACATTTACATATGCTCTCTGGCATTTACCCATTTTTCTCTCAGCTGGGAACCAACTTTATCAAGTCCCCTCTTTTATACATTCAGTTCAGTTCCTCTCCTTTAAACTGGCTTCCTCTCCTTCTTTACTTATCAGCATATGTAGGGTCTTTCATTCTGAAAAAATTTGAAACTCTCCCTGATCCTATGGTCTCCTATTTTCACTGTATTTCTTCTCTTCTTATTCATGATTCTTCAGTGAGTCATCTCTGCTTTTCAACTCCCATTTTTTAATATCCACCCCTTTATCATTTCACTGATATAGAGCTTCTCAATAAATATCATGGAATTGCTCTCACTAATTACTAAAAGCCTTGTAAATGCTGATCTCAAAGGAAAATTTTCAGGCCCCATTTATTGGGTCTCTGTATTGCATGTAAATAGGCAGAACATTAACACATTCATGACATGTTTTATTTACTTCCCTGACTGTGAAGTTATACACTTTGCCTTCACTCTCATTCTCTTTCAAGGACTCTTCTTTCTGCACATACATGTAACATATAACCTTTAAACTTCTAACTTCAGTCCAGTTCTCATCCATTGACTCCTCTGTGAACAGTATCACTAGTCTTGTGGTTCTGTTACTTATTGTAAAAAAATAAAATGCAAGCAGATAAGCCCCACAAAAAAATTAAAGAGAAAGAGTCCTTTAAAAGTCAATTATATTTACCAAATAACTGACCTCATATATTATTCAGAAACAGAAATATTAAAATAGTAACAAAAAATTCAACTGAGAAACATCTAAACAGCATGTGACATAAAAGTCAGTGACAGCTAATCTTTGATCATTCTAGTTATGAGAAAGATTTTAGTTATTTAGCAGGTTTTAATTTAAAATAACATATATGTAAGTATATTGATGGTTCTGGCATTCAAAATTATTTTTAGTTTTGAGCTATAGAAGCCCAACTGACATTGGTTTAATCAATATATCAGCTCACATAATTTTTGAAAGACAAAGATCAGATGATGCTGAGTTCAAGTTGTCAAAGTGTACCATGTTTCTTTCTCAGATCACTTTCCCTATGTGATAGGGACAGAGTAAAGGGACAAAGTAGGAAATTAAATAGTAAATATCTCTAGGGGATTATAAGTAAAGAGAAAAGTACAGGAGACCCCTGTAAGTTGATGATTACTCAAGAAAGCTCAACCACAAAACTGTGCAGGCTTGCTTAGCAATAAAACCATGCAACAGAAGCACCAGATATGCCCCAAAACAATGAAACAATAGTGACGTGAGACCCGCACCCACCCAGTGAGCTCGGTAAGTTAGCTAGGGCATGCTCTCTTCACACATGAAAAACAATAATTTATGGAAAGGTGACATTTCAGAGTGAAAGACCCTCGTTGTATTTAGACCTGAAATAATGTTTCCATAGTGCCATGATAGTCCTTGACTTGGCTTGACCATGTAGGGACAAGAAAACCCCTCTCCTGATGGAGGAAGAGTTGATGATGAAACTTGATGTCCGTTTAAATGAGGAAGAAGGCAGTCTTTTCTCCCTTTTCACTTTTCTTTTGATTATAAAACTCAAGACATAGCATCCTTTCACCCCTCTCCTGTTGGATGCCTCACAAGCATCCTATTCTAATATTACTTCTTATCTATCACTTTGCCTCTCACTGAATTCTTTTTTGTGCTAAGACATAAAGAACCAGAGCTTCTCAGCTGCTGCTGCTGCTAAGTCGCTTCAGTCGTGTCCGACTCTGTGCGACCCCAGAGATGGCAGCCCACCAGGCTCTTCTGTCCCTAGGATTCTCCAGGCAAGAACACCGGAGTGGAATACCACCTAGTGGTTTCATATACATAAACTTCATTTTCAGGCTGAATATCCTCAACTGGTAATCAAGATATGGTCAACTCAAAGTTTATATCTTACCAGCTAAGTATCTATACCTGGTAACAGTACAGTGCTCTCAATATATTCGACAGAAGTTTCAAGAAGGATTCTCAACAGCCTGGCCTATGTCATAAATCCACTCAGGATCATTTGCTATGACCAAGAGTCACAGTTATGAGTCACAATCTCAGTCAAGGTCTGAGAAAATTGTTTGCATGGATTAAGGATAGTGGGGAATAGTTTCCCCAGAGGTAAATCAGGGTGGTGTGTTACCAGAAAACTGATATCTAAACAGTCTTTTTTTTAAATCATCTCAACAAAAGAAATTATTCACATTATTTACATGTTTTTGAAGGATAAACCAAAATTCAGAGGTATTAAATTCAGTCACATAATAACAAGTGGGATTGGACTTTAATTTCTATTTTTCATTCTAAAGTCAGTATCCTTTCCACATTCCAATGCTTCCAATTTTCCTGCTCATCAGGAAAGAGACTACATTTTTAGTGAAAGTACTTTACTGAAACCTTCAATTAATGAAAATGCAAGTATATGGTTCTCAATTCTCATGTTCTCACTTATGATCAGATTATTACAATGTACATCAAAATAGAAACAGGAACTAAGATACTCACAGTCACTATCTTAAAGAACAGCTTTATATGCTCATCCTGGCTTTAACACACACACACACACACACACACACACACACACACACACACACACATATATCTTCCTCAAATGGTTCTAAAATTGCTTTTATGCAGCTCATGCCATGAACTATAGGTAAAAAGCAGCAACACCCTCTGTGCAAAGCTTGATGTCATAATATCACCATGGCAACGATATCTCTGCAATGTGGAGATGCAATTCTTTCCTGAAAATTAATCAGCTGCAGTGACAATCATAGTTACTATCTCAGGCAAGTAGTATAGATCCACCTAAGACCCCAGAGAATCTTCCAGTGTCTGTATCCATTAAATAAGACGACAAGGTTTTATTAAGAAAATAACTGTCTAAAATCAAAATCCTAAACCTTCTATTCCTAAAGCATCTCACAGGATATACTCATTTATCACATGTACTCTGAACTTCTTAAAAATTGCATTTAAAAGATATTTCCACATATCGGCTCCCAGACACTTTAATTTTTAACTGATTCCTTTAAAGGTTATTAGTTGCCTAAAAATTTATGCTTAATAAAAATGTCTTGAGAAAAAGGATGTGAAATAAGAAATTAGAAAAATCCATCCTAATTATATTTTGAAAAAGCAAAAATGCCTATTTTTCAGCCAAACCTGTGGCTGGAGCTCTCAGGACACAGTTAAAAGGAAGAGTTGATTTTATTGAGAGATGCAAAAGTGTAGTGGAAAAAAACACAACTCTGGAGTGAAATAAACTGCTGTTTAAATCCTAGAGATAGTATAGTGGTTTAATATATAAAATCACTAGCAAAATCCACATAAAGTTAGAAGAAAGTGATAATACTGTGTCAACAGATAAGCTAGACTATGCAATAAAATCTAACATCTATTCAGTAAAAAATTCTAGAAGAGAACTTACTCAAACCTGATTTTAAAAAACATATTTAGAAAAACCTACACTAAGCATTACAATAATAATTTTTTTTTAATTCCTTTAAAATCAAGAATGAGACAAGCACACTGGTAAATTTGCTGGTTTGAAAAGTAAGTCTTCCAAGAAAATAATCAATGAATGAATCAATGAATGGCATAATCTGTGATAATTTTATAGAAAAATGATAACACTTTAGTGAAGTACTGGGCTTTCTAGATGACTCAACGGGTAAAGAATAGCAGGGCAGTGCAGGAGACACAGAAGATGCAGGTTTGATCCCTCAGTCAGGACGATTCCCTGGAGAAGGATATGGCAACCCACTCCAGCATTCTTGCCTGGAAAATCCCACGGACAGAGGAGCCTGGTGGGCTAGAGTCCATAGGGTTGCAAACAGCTGGACATGACTGAACAACTAACATTTTCTTTTTTAGTGAAGTACTAAAGAAGATATATGGAGAAGGCAGTGGCACCCCACTCCAGTACTCTCGCCTGGAAAATGCTATGGATGGAGGAGCCTGGTGGGCTGCAGTCCATGGGGTCGCTGAGAGTCAGGCATGGCTGGGCGACTTCACTTTCACTTTTCATTTTCATGCACTGGAGAAGGAAATGGCAACCCACTCCAGTGTTCTTGCCTGGAGAATCCCAGGAATGGGGGAGCCTGGTGGGCTGCCGTCTATGGGGTCGCACAGAGTCGAATATTACTGAAGCAACTTAGCAGCAGCAGCAGCAAAGAAGACATATAAGGGGTAAACATATTCTGCTTATAGACAGGAAGGTAATATTTACAGATATTTATCCTTTCCAAACTGATCTATAAATTTATGTAATTCCAATCAAAATCCTAACAAGGTATTTTCATAAAAAATAAGCTAACTTAAAATGTTTCATAAAACAGCAAAAAACAAAAACAGAAAAATATTCCATAAAACTGATGATTAACGAAAACATTACCCAACAAAATAGTAAGATTAGAGATCTGACAGTAATCACTGATATAAATGTTACACATTGATTAAAAAGAAAAGCAAAGCAGACAAATAGAACACAATCTAGAACTCAGAATTTGACCAACACTCATTAAAAAATGTGATTTCTAACAAAGATGGTGTTGTAAATCAATGGGGAAAGGGCAAACTATTCAGTAAATGGTGCTGGGGAAACATTCCATATAAAAAAGTGACTCTGGATCCCTACCTCACACTACACATAAAAACCAATTCCAACTATATTCAAATATGTAAATACAAAAGCTAAACATTCTGACTTTCAGAAGAGACTGTCATCTCCCTCTCCTGCCGTCTCCGAGTGCCATCTGTATGCTAGTTCGGTGCTGCCTGGCATCTCTTCGGAAAAGGGCAGCTAAAGCTACTCCAGCATTCACTTGGCCAATAAAAAGCCCATGTGTGGAGTCAGGACTGAGAATGAGGATCAAGCTAATTTGAAGTGGCAGGGCAGACACTACAATGCAGTTTAAAATCAAAATGTTTAGAGCACTTAATAAACTAATGAAAACATATTGTGAACAACAGGACTTTTCAATAAGGCAGATCAGCTCCTGATCTGGTGGGCAGCCAATCAATAAAACAGACACACCTGCAGAGCTGGAAATGGAGAATGCAGATTTTCTCAGTGTGTTCTAGCAGCAGATAGAGGTGTCTAGTAAACAGAGAAAGTACTTGCTACTTTTCTCTACCTGTGCTCGCAAGGTAGGCAATGTATTCTAAATGAAAACAAACAAACAAACAAACAAAAAACCACCCTGCTTTGGTTTCAGCACACTCTGACCGCTATGGTAGGTTTCTTTAGTCTTTATTTCCCCCCTTCTTGATTCGCTTTACTTGTACATAAATAAGTGATGTAAGCAAGCAGGCACACTGTTATTTTATTTCCCAAATAAACAATGAAACGCAAAGCTGGGAATGAAAGGGGTTACTCAGCTCTCATAAATTCTGATATGACCCTTACTCCTTTAAGCTTTTGTAATTAGTCCCTTGCAAATAACTATCCTAATTTGAGTGAGACATTTATTTTCTTGGACTCTGATTCATACACCTATTTTCCGCAAGCTTGGCACCAAATCAGAACGCTTGGTGGCAAAATCCATATGACTGTCCATTGGTTGGTGTGATCTGTTCTGACTGAGGTCTGCATCTGAATTCTTAATCTTCAGAGAAGAGACCAAAATTAGATACAAGGTCCTAAGTGTGTTTCTAGGAATTAGGAAGAGAAATAATGAAGTGAGTCTGGGGGAACCTCAGTTCTAAACATTGGAAAATAGTCACACAAAAACTATATGTAATCCATAAGTAACAGAATGGAAGCAAGCATACTGAACACCTATTTATTCAGGGAATAAATTTCTTTCTTGCATACACTTGAAATTTTATACAAATATATTTTTAATCTGCTTGTATATGAAGACATTTGTTAACAACAGGAATTTATTTATGGTGTAAAGTATAAAATCTTATTGCTTATATATTTTAATATAAAAATATGAGAACAAACCAAAAATTAAAAAAAAATAAGATGACGCTGTATTTCTCTGGTCTCAAGGCCCCTTTAATTTCAAGCATTAAAGTTATTAGCTCTGCAATTACAAGGTCACAAGCAAGGATGTCAGACCCAGGAAGTTTTATTTCTGAATGGCTTGTAAAGTTAAAGATCCTTAAGCATGCTGATCACATCTGGGAGGATCTGTTTTGCTGTACTATTTTCTTTGCTGTCAGATCATTAGAAGTATTTAAATTGTATTTTTTAAGCCCTCTGCTCTTCTCCAGTCTGTGCGTGTGTGTCTTTAATTTGTTTCTAACATAAATGACAGAAGACATTTCACAACCCAGCTCTAACTACTTTCCCAGTGTCACCTCCTATTTATCCACCTAACAGCCCTTCCCCTACCTCTCGCTACTACGGGCACAGCCATACCTCAATACTTCTATCTCAGGCCGTGTCACTCATCCTCTCTTACCTGTGCAGTACATCATGTCTCCTCGTCTGGAAAGCCCTCTTCCTCTTTTTCACTGAACCCTTTCTAGCAGCTGCCCCTTGATGTTTTCTTCCCACTCCTTTTCACACGAAATTGACTTCAGGTCAGTTCAGTTACTCAGTCATGTTTGACTCTTTGTGACCCCGTGGACTGCAGCACGCCAGGCTTCCCCGTCCATCACCAGCTCCTGGAGTTCACTCAAACTCACGTCCATCGAGTCGGTGATGCCATCCAGCCATCTCATCCTCTGTCATCACCTTCCCTCCTGCCTTCAATCTTTTCCATCATCAGGGTCTTTTCCAATGAGTCAGTTCTTCACATCAGGTGGCCAAAGTATTGGAGTTTCAGCTTCAGCATCAGTCCTTCCAATGAATATTCAGGACTGATTTCCTTTAAGATTGACAGGTTTGATCTCCTTGCAGTCCAAGGGACTCTCAAGAGTCCCTTGAAGCTAAAGGCAAAGGAACTGTCTTAGGGCTTTGGTGTATGCAGGGACCATAAACTCCTTCCTTCTTCCCTACATTGTCCTGGGCAAGTGTTGTCAACTCTGCCCTGAGATATTATATTGCCCCTAAGTCAACCTGCCATGCGTGTTGTGAGAATCAGCCATAAGCCAGGTACCCTGCTTAGCTCTGGCAATATCAAGATTGCCAGCGAGGCAGAGCAAACAGGGTAGAAGACAACAGGCATCTGGCAAAGAAGCACATTACAAAGGCCTCTCCTGGAGGCACAAGTCAAAGTCTATGAGCACCCAGATGCTGCCATCAAAGGCCACGTCACGTGGGCAGGAAAGAGTTAAGACATTTCCTGCTGGCTGCCGTCTGTACCGTATCACAGCGAAGTCACATTCATACAGTTTCTGTTCATTTGGGAGAGAAGACAAAAAGAGGTATCTTAGAGCAAGTAGAATATTTTCTGGTGGATACCAATCTTTCTGCAGCCCTTTTCAGAACACACAAGAGCCCCTGTGGCTATAACAAATTCTGGACGACAGAGCTCATGACAACCAGGTCTCTCTCCTTCCTAGTATGTGGTATGGCCGCAATTTTGATTTTTTTAACACTTCATTGTTTGATGATTTCCTATAATGCTGAACTGTTACAGCCACAAAGCTAGATCTATGCTTATTTTTCCCATCTTTGCATCTTCAAAACCTACCACAATGTCTGCCCCATTAAAATGCTCAACAGATATGTCTCAAAGAAGAGTCAATAAGTAATACTATTATCAGCTCAACAGCTACATAAATTTGGATACACTGTCTCATATAATTCTTATAATAATTCAATTTTAAATAATAGGTAATTCAGTCTTTGACAGCTGGCAAATGGCAGGTTAAGATTTAAATTCAGATGGGAGGGAGGTTCAAGAGGAAGGGGATATATGTATACCTGCAGCTGATTCATGCTGATGTTTGGCAGAAAACAACAAAATTCTGTAAAGCAATTATCCTTCAAGTAAAAAATAAGTAAAATTTTTAAAGATATTTAAATTTGAGTTTGTCTGGCCTTGTTGCAATCACACTCTTAGTTCTACCGTAAGAGGGTAAGATTCATGTCCCTAATGAAAAAAGGAAAGATGGTTGATACAGCAAGTTTCCAGAAACAGCAGGAGCTGGAAGCAACAGACAGAACGAAGAGTCATTTTTAGAAAGTCCATCTGATACCACACGCAGAAAAGCTGAATTCCTGCCACCTCCTATTCTATAATGATGAAACCACTTTATTCAAAATAAGAAAACCGTTCAGTCAATTATGGCACATCTATATGATGGAACACTATTTAATCATTAAAAGTCATGTTTTACAAGAATATGGGAAAGTGTTCAAGATAATCATTAGGTAGAAAAGGCAGATTATAAAATAGGCTGTATACTGTGACTCCCCCAATTTTATTAAAGTATATATAGCACATGATTTAACAGATGTTACACACACACATACACACACATTTTAGAACAATACACATCAAATGCCAAAGTGCTATGAGTAAAACTACAAATTATTTAAATTTTGTCTATTTTTTATTTTTCCATAGTTTCTGTAAAGATCAAACACTTGCAATTCAAGTACAGTTCAGTTCATTCATTCAGTCGTGTCCAACTCTTTGCGATCCCATGAATCGCAGCACGCCAGGCCTCCCTGTCCATCACCAACTCCCGGAGTTCACTCAGACTCATGTCCATCAGGTCAGCGACAATTTATGCTAAATATACAGATAAAAGAAACTAAGCCAAAATGTTGTGATTTTTCTGTGTATGGGTAAAATAATTATTTTACTTATAACCTTCCTGTATTTAAAAAATTAAAGCAACAGAAAAGGTTTGTAAGACTGAAACAAATCCCCCTTCGATAAGCTTTGACGACGCTCAAGATGCAAATGCAAGTACTCTCTGTTCCCTCTCACTCCTTTCTGTGTGATTCCACTGCCCACACTGATGTTCTCAGCAACTTCTGTAACATGTTCACAGCTGCATTACTTTTGGAGCTCCAAACATTTGTCTAACATGTTTATATATCTCAATAACATGGACCCTAAAATAAACAAATGGTTTGCCTCCAGAACATTGCTAACACCCCAGAGTCCCTGAGGAAGTCCTAGGTTTATTTTCACAGCCAATTTTTGTCTTTTGACTGCCCTGGGTCCTGGCTTCATTCCCAGATCAGGTCTTGGCTCCTGCTAGGAGTCAACCAACTACTGAAAATGCAGAGACTTAGGAACCAAAAGACCAGAAAAGAAGAGCTTGAAGAGCCAGCCCACCAACAGGCTGTATCTGGTTGGGGAAGCAGAACAGAGGCTCCTGCCAACCATCAGAGGGATTCCAGGACAGGCCTCAGAGCCCCTGAGACAAGCTACAGGAAGGTCAGAGGTGGAAATGCTCTGAACTGAATCCTGACTATAACCTAACAGCAATTTTTCTCATTTGATATGTTCCAGGAGGTCCTAGCTTTAGTGATAACTCCTGCCATCATCAGGTAATAGAAGTCCTTTCTGCCTTGTTAACTGCCCCAATAGAATGTAAGTTGGCCTAGTTGCCTAAATGTCTGTATCCAGGGTAGAGGTTACCCTGAGATATGTATAGGTTCCTAATAAGATAACAGGATGGTCCTCAACCCTCCTACACACTCTGAAAACCAGGCCTTTTAGAAAGCCCAAGAGCTTTACTAAACTAAGAGGGTTGCCCCAGGGTCAGCTTTCTTATGTTCACAGATGCAGAGTATTAGGCAATAAAAGAACAAGAGGCGTGTTGGGCAAATAACATATAGACGTAGCTGCCATTTAGTCACCAAGTAATGTCAGATTCTTTGGTGACCCCATGGACTGTGGCCTGCCAGGCTCTTCTGTCCCTGGAATTTTCAGGCAGGAATTACTGGAGTGGGTTGTTGTTTCCTTCTCCAGGGGATCTTCCTGACCCAGGGACTGAACCCATGATTCCTGCCTTGGCAGGCAGGTTCTTCACTGAGCCACCAGGAAAGCCCCATATAGATATGGAGTATTGAGCAATAAAGGACAGAAAACCAGCCTGTCCCAGGAATTGGAGGCTGTGGTTTCAGGTACAGCCTCCCCACAACCCACATCTGTAAGTGCAAGAGGGAAGAAAACCTTTCCCAGCAGAATTACTGGGTTAATACAAGCATTTTGTTTCAAGAAGAGCTTTCCCTTTCAGAAGTATCCTCCATTTTCATGTATCAATATTACTTTACTCTAAATTTAACCTAGGCCAAACATTTAATATTACTCCCCCTCACTTGCTGGAAATGTTCTATATATTTAAAAGTAAGAAGTCCACAAGGAATTCTTGGGATATTACAAGGCTTGTAATAGCAAATACATGACTGTAATAGCAAATACATGAACTGACACAGATGATAAAACATATAGAACTTAATACACACTTATATACCAACAATTCCAAGTAAAATTGGGGAAATCAGAATATCTTTGGACTGTATATACGTCAATATCCTGGTAGTGATACTATGCTGTAGTTTTGCAAAATGTTATCATTGGGAGAAACGAGGCAAAATGTACAAGACATATCTTTACATTATTTCTTAAAAGTATATGTGAATCTGCAATTACCTCACATTACAAATAAGCTTTAAAAATAAAAGTAAATCAAGCAAACAATCTGCTAAATAAAATATATTCCATCACTCCAACCTGACTTTGAAAAAATGTACATACCAGAATTCCAGGTTCAAATTTCAAGTCCTCTCATTCTTGGACTTTTACACAGGTGTTATGGCTGCCCCAGGATCCCCAGGGATCCCTGGGGTCCCCATTCCAGGTCACCCCTTTTCTCACCTTCTTACCAGTACTGCACAAGAGGTCTGAAATGCACATTTGTGGCCAGCCTTCTAGAGGATCACGTTATCTGTTTACACACCCCTCCTCAAGCAGGACCTCTTGGCCACCTCAGGCAGGCTCTGAAAGCAGGCTCGGAGTCCTATGAATGGGAAATTCTGGGGTTCTACATGTTCGGAGCTCGTCTTTGGGGTGGAGCGGGGGTGCTGCAGGTTCTACATGGAGACATCTCCTTGGCCCTACCAACTTTTCACACCTTGCCAAGAAGCATAGTCAGAAAGGGCAGGGGGCTGCCCCCAGGGCATCAGCCTCTCATCAAAGTTTAAGCACATGCCAATCATTACCATTTTTAAATAAGAAAATTGAGACTTACAGGAATTATGCCTCTTGCAGCTGAAAACTGCCGCTTTTTCAGCCGGTTGCCAGCTAGATTTGTCGGACTCCAGAGACTTGTTGAAAATCTGAGTGTGACGTCCATTTTACTGTCTTTAAGGCATCCACCAAGGGCCTTCCTATCCTTTCACAGCTGTTGTAGTCATGAGCCAGACATATAAGCTGCCTTTCTCAGGACTTGTGTCATTCAATTAATGGGACAATTATTGAAATCGAATTCAACTGGCATTCATTGAGAGCCTACACCATAGTCCTTCAGATGCTGTCACTATTCACAGGGCCAGTCCATTAATCTTGATTAATTCAAGGTGCCAAGGCTGCAACATTAAAAATAGACGCTAGACTTAAATAAATGTTATGCTGTCACCAATATAAAGACTAATGCTTTAGCAGGCATTTGTAAGACACTTTGAAGCAGTTTTCTCTCTCTCTTTTTTTTTATCATTTCCACAAATTTGTCTCTAATTCCTAAAGAATAAACAGGATGATACAAAACACATGTCCTCCTTTCCCCACATAGCCAGACAGAAAAGGGATACAGAGGAAGGTGGCCGGTGGAAAGAAAGAGGAGTAGAGAAAAATAACAGCAAGCTTAAGAGTTTGAAGTGCTTTCTAATTTGTCAACCCCAGCCATTCCAGGACCTTTTTATACTTTAAAAAATGTCAGAGATACCCCTACTCCCTCAGGTGGCCTCAATATTTCCTGCTGA
Source organism: Ovis aries (assembly GCF_016772045.2). Classification (NCBI taxonomy): domain Eukaryota; kingdom Metazoa; phylum Chordata; class Mammalia; order Artiodactyla; family Bovidae; genus Ovis; species Ovis aries. The sequence goes on from NC_056060.1 coordinate 54,639,351, forward strand.
TAAAGCAGTTTTCACATTGTGAGACTGACTTCACCCTACATCAAACTGAGTGAGATGAGAGGCCCATTCTACCAGATAGGGAAAGATAAAATCTTCTTCTAGCTCAAAGGCAAAATAAGGGAGACTTCCAGAAACAAAAAAGGCGGGGGGAACTCCCTGCCACGGAGCACCATGTTTGACTGAGCAGTACCCTATGGAGCCTTCCTGGCACAGACCCCCGCCCCTGCACCTCCCCATGTCCTCCACCTGCCTCTTGTTTGTCGAGCAACTTTAGCCTCCTAAAGCCTTCCCTGGGTTGCAAAGAACAAATTTAATCAGGGAAGTGAGAAAATGCAGAAATGAAAACAATGAAACAAGAAAAAATAGTAATTTTTATTATTATTTACTTTAGCCATTAAACAATATCAAAAACTTTAAGTTCCTCCCCAAGGAGGAAGGCATGGCAACCTACTCCAGTATTCTTGCCCAGAGTCTGTGGACAGAGGAGCCTAGCAGGCTGCATACAGTCCATGGCACTGCAAAGAGTCAGACACGACTGAAGCAGCTGAGCATGCACGCACAGAAGGGCTTCAGATAACATTCTGAGTTATATCATTTGAGTTGTTTTGCAGATCCTAAAACCCCCACCAGGCAGAGGAAGTTAACTGTATGCTGCCCACAAGCACAGCATGCAGACCCAGACCAGCTGGAACTAGAAGGTTGATGATGTTGACTCCTGATTACCTTATCACCAACCAATCAGAAAAGCGTCCATGAACTGATCATATACCCCACAACCCTTTCCCTTATCCTCACACTGTAAACACTTTTCCCTGGAAAATCATAAGCAAATTCAGGTCTTTTGCGCATTAGCCACTCATAATCTTTGTCTTGTACCTTGCGACAAATGCTGCCCTTTCCTTCATCACAATCTGGTTTGTGTAGATAGATTTTACTGTGCATGTCCAAGGGGACCCAAGTTTGGTTCAGTGACACATGGACATATATCACCTATCTCTTTCAATGGTCATTTGTGGAGATGAGATGGTAAGAAGAAAAAATGTGGACTTTAGGGCATGAATTGCAGTTCCTTTTCTGGCAGCCCACAGGCATTTTTATTTTTTCTGGATTCTCTTCTGCATTCCATTTATAGGCGGCTTTGGAGTCAGAATCTCCAGGTAAGAAAAGCGTTACTTTAGTAAGGTCGAATCATACACATCTAGCAAATTAGACTTAGAATAACTTATTTAGTTGGAAGAATCCAGGAGTGTTAAAACTATATGAAAGATGTAAAGAGAGGTCACCTGTAATGTTTTTCTGAGTATAAAATATGCTGGATGAAATCAGTCAATGACAGAAGCTGGATCACAAAAGATTAAATGAGTGGAGAGAGGACATCAGAGCAAAGGTCAGGAGCCAGGGGGGATGCGAGTGATGAGTAAGAGTGAGGCAGAGATGAGTCTCCTAGACTGGATGGATGACTGCTATAGCCAACAGTGCTATATAGCCTCTTGTCTCCCCAGCTGCCGGCTACCTCCTACTCTCAAACCAGTCATCAACCCCCAACCCCTAAGGGCTTTTTCCTACCTACTGAAAGGAAACTCTAAGACATCATGCCCTACGACCTTGTATGATCTGGCCTCTGGCTCTCTCTTCAATTACATTTTCCATCATTCTTTCCCTAGTTTATCCAATCACCCAGTTTGACCAGCTTGCTATCCCACAAATATTCCACAAATACTTGAAGCATGCTCCCACTTCAAGAACCCCACCGTCACTCTACCACTTGCCTAGAATGCCCTTTCCCTATACAGGTACACAATTCCCTCCCTCAGATTCAAGTCCCTATTCAAATGTCTCCTCCATCCAGGGAAAATGTCCTTAACCTCTCTATCCTAAATGGCATGTATATTCATCTAAATTGCTCTCTTTCCTCCTACCCTTATTATTTCTCCACAGCCAGGGTTGCTAATGATACCATGTTGTTCTGTTTGTTTATTGCCTGAGCCCATAATCGCTTTAAAATGCATGAAAGCATGGACTGTTTAGGTTGCCTCTGAACCCAAAATGCCTACAGCAATCCCAACATATGGTATGTTGAGGCCCTTCATATGTTGGTATTCCTAACCTCAACTTAATTATATCTGGAGATATGGTCTTTAGGAGATAATTGAGGTTAAATGAGACCATAAGGGTGGAGCCTTAATCCAATAGGAACATAGTCTTATAAGACAAGGAAAATCTTTCTTTCTCTCTCTCTCCTTCTCCTCCCTCTGTGCCCTTCTCCCTCTTCTCCCCTTCTCTTTCCCGCCCTCTCCCTCTCCTCCTTCTTCCTCTTCCCCTCCATCCTCTGCTCCTTACCCCCACCCATTACCCTCCCCCCTCTTCCCTTTTCCCAGTCCTGCCTGCTCTCTTTACCTTGTGAGGACACAGCAAGGTGGCCATTTGCCACCAGGAAGAGAGCTCTCACCAGAAACTGAATTGATCAACAGCACATTGATCTTGGATTTCTCAGCCTCCAAAACTGTAAGAAGTAAGTGTGTGTTGCTTAAGCCACCCAGCATGTAGTATTTTGCTATGGCAATGACTAATGGAAAAATAAGAGTTTCCGCACTTCTTGTTTGTCATGTAGAAAAATAAAGTAGTATTTTTTTTAGTATTGTAAACATATTATATAAATATAAATAGTATTATTTATGTTTTAGTATACTTAGGATCAATACACTAAATTCTGCGTGATATACTAAGTATAACCTAAAACAAGCTGTTGTACTGAATTCTGCCTTGAATGAATAAAACTCCATTGGCCATTTCTTGCTGAGACTTTTTCTGAAAACAGACAACTGCATATGTCCTGGTGGATTGACCCATACTTTGGAAAGAGAGCCTGCTGTGACTGCATCTGCAGTTTGGATCACGATTTTCAAAAGAATTAAACCAGAAAAAGAAAACTACACTGGCATGATATATGATTTGAAAAAAAAAAAATTGTTGAAACCATTTTAGCTTTTCAGAATCATTATCCAATTCTATTTAACTTATTCTGGGAAAAATACACTATTTAAAAAATATGTATTTTTAATTGTTAAAATTTTCTAAAAGAGATATTGACTTTTCAGTAGGGAAAATTATACAAGATAACTTGGTATCAATTGAAAATAACTATCAGCCCTTCTAGGAAGAAACCTGTAAAGAAATAGAGAGGAATACATCCTAATTGACCAAAGTTGATTTTCTATAGTTCAGAACACTTAGTTTGGGAACATTTTGTTTCATACTCATAATTAAGTGGATACTAGGAATGCAATTTAATCAACCTGTAGAAATTAACAGCAAAAAAAGAAAATATTGATCGTTATCAAGTACAGTATGTGTTTGTAAAAGGTATACTACTTACAGGAGACTCTATAACATATTCTTGTTAATTTAAATCTTATAGATGAATCAAGAAAATATATTTCATATACACTGAAATCTGTATATGAAGTATACTCAAAGAATCAGTGTCTGTTCCATTTTACAGAAGACCCGGTTTGGATAAATATCTAAGGAGGGCCGTATTTTGGCTAAGCACCGGTCATACAGCCAAAGTGATACACACAGCTGCCTGTCCATGAGGCAGTCTGTGTCTCCGTGGCGTGTTGTGCATGGTCTTAAGGAAAAGGTCAATGATTTTCTTAAAAAATTTGCTTCTGATCAACATTGCTTTATAAAGAAAAATATTCATATATTGGAAATAAAATACAAACTTTTAAAATTCTTAACTATTTATTCAGAGTTGGAAAATATAATATCTGATGGACTGCTGCTGCAACATCACTGAGTATGTAAAGCCACATTTAATACTTTACTTGGAGGAAGTCTCCTGCTTAATATTGTTGCTATTGTTATTTAGTCACCCAGTCACGTTCGATTCTTTGACACCCCATGGACTGTAGCTCACCAGGTCCCTCTGTCCATGGGATTTTCCAGGCAAGAATACTGGTGTGGGTAGTTATTTCCTCCTCCAGGGGATCTTCCAGGTCCAGGGATCAAACCCACATCGCCTCCATTGCCATGTGGATTCTCTACCAGGCAAACGTCCTGCTTATTGTTATGCAACTGCATATTCACTATTTTATATATTTTCATGATTCATCTATAAGATTTAAATTAACAAGAATATGTTATAGAGTCTCCTGTAACTAGTATACCTTTTACAAGCACATACTGTACTTAATAATTTTTTTTTTTTTTTGCTGTTAATTTCTACAGGTTGATTAAATTGCATTCCTAGCATCTACTTAATTATGAGTGTGAAACAAAATGTTTCCAAATTACATGTTCTGAACTATAGAAAATCAACTTTGGTCTATTAGGATGGATTCCTCTCTCTTAGTTGTTGATAGGATATGCTTCTTCCATCAAATGCATAATGATAAGTTAATACTTTTAATCATGAAATGAAAGTACAAATACAGCCATAGATGATAATTCTTAAGGGTTCATCTCTCTATTATGCTTATCAAGGCATATCTGAATAACCTGTGAAATTTGGCTATGCAAAAAAAAATCCACATTAGGAATGGACTTAATGTTAAACTGTGACCTGTGTCTTACTCTAGCTATAAAAAGTGTTATTCTACAGAAATATTTAATTGAATAAAAAAAGTCCTGTGCATTTCACTAAGGGATGATTTTACAAAGTGATTTTTTTGGTTATATTTAATAGTTAGTTAATATATTTAAGATAATTTTGTGATCTTTTTATTTTAAAATAGTGATATTTTTAAATGAAAAGGATTTTTCTCCAAAATTTAAGTTGTCCGTTTTTAAATACCTAGGGACATTGGAACCAAAAGTATGAAAAACATTCCTATAGAGATTTTTAATTTAATTTTAAATGCAATTTATAATTCTTAAAGATTTATCAAGAAATTATAGAATAAGATTCCCATTCTTAAAAAATTATGGTAGTTGACATACGGTGGGAGAGGTTAAAGGATGAAAGCAGGGAGACTGGTTGAAAGGCAGTTTCTCATCCTTTCCTGAGAAAGGATGGTGGTATGGACAAGCCTGGGGTGGTGACTATAAGAAATGAAAGAGGAAGTGGATAAAAAACACATTTTAGAAGTAATTGCTAATGGGCTTGATGTGGACCATGCACATCAGTTGAATGACTCTTCAGTTCAGTTCAGCTCAGTTCAGTCACTCAGTCGTGTCCGGCTCTTTGCGACCCCATGAATCACAGCACCCAGGCCTCCCTGTCCATCACCAGCTCCCGGAGTTCACCCAGACTCACGTCCATCGAGTCAGTGATGCCATCCAGCCATCTCATCCTCGGTCGTCCCCTTCTCCTCCTGCCCCCAATCCCTCCCAGCATCAGAGTCTTTTCCAGTGAGTCAACTCTTTGCATGAGGTGGCCAGAGTACTGGAGTTTCAGCTTTAGCATCATTCATTCCAAAGAAATCCCAGGGTTGATCTCCTTCAGAATGGATTGGTTGGATCTCCTTGCAGTCCAAGGGACCCTCAAGAGTCTTCTCCAACACCACAGTTCAAACGCATCAATTCTTCGGTGCTCAGCCTTCTTCACAGCCCAACTCTCACCTCCATACATGACCACAGGAAAAACCATAGCCTTGACTAGACGGACCTTAGTTGGCAAAGTAATGTCTCTGCTTTTGAATATACTCATAGATTTTTATATTCTTTTGTGTTTTGATTGGACCATTGAATGCACAATGGTGTTGTTAAATTAAGAAGCCTGGTAAGAGGGTAGAACTGAGAGACATCAAGAATTCTATTTCTACATATTGTGTGAGTTGCTTATGAACTGTTTAGCTGAGCTTCAAGTAAGCTATTGGATATAAAATTTGGAACTCATAGGAGAGATCAGACCTGAAATATAAATTTAGATACATCAATATCAGTATTGGTTAATACTGATTAAATGCATGGAATTAGAAGAAACCATCTATGAAGTGATAATGAATAAAGAGAAAACTTTTAACTCCACAGAGATACTCTCCTTAATGTGACAGTCAGGTAGAAGAGGATCAGCCTGTAAGGAGACCAAGAATTGGTAGCCAGTGAATCAGGAGGAAAATCAGGAAAGTGCAAGCACCCAAGGGAGCAAGAGAAGAACGCTTTTCCAGAAACATTCACTAATGTGATTATCCAAACCATGCCTTGTTTTGGCCCATACCTGAAATGAGCTCTGTATAGCAAAACAGTTTTAAATAAAACCTATAACAGAATAATTTTGTAGTGGGAGGGCAAAAAAGAAATAATTTAGATAATTATTAGAGGAACATTCTATTCCTTTATTAACCTGGTATTTATTAACCAGAAGTTAACCTGGAGCTTGTAAACTTGGGATCAAGGAAGAGGAAGCTGAGAAAGCTGTTCCTGGATCTCTGAGCAAGTCAGGATCCTGAAGAAGAGAATCTTGCAGAGTCGTAGTCACTTCAGGTCATGGCTTGGCCACTGAGTGCCAAGTTAAACATTCAGACACTTGAGAAAATGGCAAACTGGGGAGAAAAAAGAGGCAAGGGTTGGGAGACAGGAGTAGAGAGGAATGTCCCCTCTCTCTGCACGACCCCTGCACGAACAGCTGCATGAAGTAACCAGACTGTAAACACTGTAAGGACAAACAGAAATTAACTAAAAGAGGCTTATTTCCCCCTGTTGAAAATTTCCCATTTCTCCTTTTTCTTTGATTTACTTTATAAGCCTAAGTATTTTCTCCTCTCTTTGAAATGTACATAAGTCTTTGAAGACTAGACTGACATTTTGTCAGCTTTACGATCTAGGAATGTCTTTCTGAAGGACCTCAAGCCATCTTCTGAGATATTAACATCAAGGGAGATAGCCCCCTTGATCTCCCCCTTCTGGGAGAGATTAGGAGCCCAACTTCCTTATGCACCTGCCTCAACTCGCAAAATTACCTCCAGTCATAACGAGAGGACATTTGGTTTTCCCCTGGATAAAGCTAATTCAATAGCACAAATGGTCACCTCAATTACCACATAAAGTTAGGATAAACAGTGTGTGACGAACGATGCTGTCAACTGCTTTTACTTAAGGCTTAAGTTGTATGTAAAGGGGGAGATTTTTTTCATCTTTGCAATCTCTCAGTGGATTTGAGGACAACATAGAATCTTTGTTTATATGAGTTATATTTATTAATAGTTAACCTTATTAGGCAATAAACAGGATTTTAAAACATTTATTATTTACTTTAAAATAATGATAATAAATCAATATGTTTTAACATTAAACTTAGAATATTTTCAATAACTTGTAGAAAACTGTGACATTGTTTTACAATTTTGAAAAATCCCTTAGTGTCAGGCTTAATAGAAAACACCTACACTCTGATTTCTGCTTCTGCATCCAATCTGCTTTAATACAGTTTTTGTTGAAGTATATAAAAAAATACCTAGCCTCACACAGAAATGTAGTTGGAAAAGAGAATAGCGAGCGCATTAACAGCCTTTCAGATAATTATGGATAGTCTTCTTTGACACTGTACCAAAACTCAGAGATGGTAGATTTTTAGACTAGTTGCAATGAGAAATATGAAGCTGTATCATTGAACTTTCACACTCTATTGTGTTAAAATCCACTGGTCTCTGTTACATTTTAAACAGGTCCTTTATTCATGCATGATTCTGTAGTGTCATACTATTGCTGTTGCTAAGTCACTTCAGTCATGTCCGACTCTGTGTGACTCCATAGACGGCAGCCCACCAGGCTCCCCCATCTCTGGGATTCTCCAGGCAAGAACACTGGAGTGTGTTGCCATCTCCTTCTTCAATGCATGTCATTTGTAAAATATTGGTTCATTAAGCTATGCAAATATTCCAAATTGACACATTTTATTATACAATTAAAAAATCATATTAGTTATTATAGCCAAGGGTTTCATCAGGAAAACAGGTTTTGGGCAGCTGCCAAATTCATGTGATGATATGCCACAAGGTACTAGTAAGGTCTGATCAACTAAGTGAAAGTGAACTCGCTCAGTTGTGTCCTACTCTTAGTGATCCCATGGACTGCAGCCTACCAGGCTCCTCCATCCATAGGATTTTCCAGGCAAGAGTACTGGAGTGGGGTGCCATTGCCTTCTCCAGTTACTAGATATATAGCATTAAATGTCGCTGATCCAAAGCCAAAGATTTAAATAGTAGGCTTCTTACATAATTGATCTCTTCCTAATTTCAAATTATTTCTTCCCATGGCAACTTCCTGTCATCTATGCCGGTGTTCCCCAGATCTGGCTGATCAGAACAGCCAGGATGTTTACAAAAACACACGTCTCTGATCCCTTAAAACTGATAATTCAGAATCACAAAACCTAGCCAGGCCTAATTCTGTGGCCCTAGCCCTTGCCCTTGGCAATGGTTCACACCCTGAAGAGTGGCTTCTCTCTGGATCCTAACAAATCCACCTCTTATCACTTTGTCTCTCAATGAATTTTTGCAATGAGACATCAGGGCCTGAGTTTTATTAGTTTTGGCCGAGCTTGAGTCCTGGGAGAGAGCTGAAGGACAGAAGGAAAAAGCAGTGGGAAAAACATGCCAAGGAATCCCCTTCATAGCCCGCCGGAAAATTTGCTAAATATCTGACTGGTGCTCACAGTTTCATTGGTCTGATCCTTGGCACAGAGAAGAGAAAGGACAGAAGAACCCCCACCAGCTTGTGTAACTGCTACTGGGGCTCAGCAGATAGTGCCTTTGGGACATGCTGAGGAGTAGCCTCTCCAGAGTCCTTCAGTTGTGCCCCCTGCCGCCCGCCTGTTCGCGGGAGGTTTGAGGGAACAAGAACCAAGAGATTGTAAAGGAATTAAGATTTCATTAGGCATGTTCCTCCAGCCATAGGAGCGAGGACCTCTTCCCTTAACTGGAGGTCTTCTGGGATCTGAGACTGGGCCGCGTGACCTTTCTGTTGACTTTGTTTTTCGCTGTCCCAGTTTCCAGCATGATGGGCCTTCCCCTGCGCTGGGTTTCTTCACCTTCTGCTTCTAGCGTGGGAGCTTCGCTGAGTTGGCTCCTGCTGTGCTTGGCCTCTTCTGCATGGAGGTTGTGTCAGCCAGGTTAAATCCGAGTCACGGCACCATAGATGTCACACGAGTGTATGTTTTTCAGTTCTTTGTCTCGTCACAACAAAGATTTGGAGCGACGGACATTAAAGCCCTCAGTGCGTCATAGCTCTCGGGTCTTGGACAAACTGTGTTATAGCTCTTAGGCAAATCAGTGTTACAGCTCTATTTTATTTAGAAGATAGCAGGAGAGTCCATCCTCAAAGCATGCTGCTGCTAAGTTGCTTCAGTCATGTTTGACTCTGTGCGACCCCATAGACGGCAGCCCACCAGGCTCCACCATCCCTGGGATTCTCCAGGCAGAACACTGGAGGGGGTTGCCATTTCCTTCTCCAAAGCATGAAAGTGAAAAGTGAAAGTGAAGGCGCTCAGTCATGTCTGACTCTTCGTGACCCCATGGACTGCTGCCTACCAGGCTCCTCTGCCCATGGGATTTTCCAGGCAAGAGTACTGGAGTGGCACATGTATATAAATACACACACACACAAGTAGACATCTATTTGAGGAAGGCACGGCAACCCACTCCAGTATTCTTGCATGGAGAATCCCATGGATAGAGCAGCCTGGCAGGCTGCAGTCCACCAGGTCACAGAGAGTGGGACACGACTGAAGTGACTTAGCACACAGAAGCACATACATCTATTTATCTATCCATACTATCTAAACACAGAAGACAATAAGAAATTCTAGGACTCATTGAAAATACAACAGTTGCCATATACAAAGAATTGACTTTATGCTAGGTATCATTCTAAGAATTTAGCCACAATGGTGTGCTCACTAACCTAGAGCTGACATCCTGCAGTGTGACCTGAAGTGGGCCTTAGGAAGGATTACTACAAACAAAGCTAGCGGAGGTGATGGAATTCCCGTTGATATTTAATATCCTAAAAGATGATGCTGTTAAAGTGCTGCACTCAGTATGTCAGCAAATTTGGAAAACTCACGTCAGTTTTCATTCCAATCCCAAAGAAGGGCAATGCCAAAGAATGCTGAAACTACCATACAACTGTGCTCATTTCACATGCTAGCAAGGTTATGCTCAAAATCCTTCAAGACACCTTCAGCAGTACGTGAACTGAGAACTTTCAGATGTACAAGCTGGGTTTAGAAAAGGCAGAGGAATCTCATCCTGCGAGAGCACCAAGACTACACCTAGCTGCTGAACAACCATCGACAGGAAGACACTGGAACCCACCAAAAAAAAAAGATAATCCACATCCAAAGAAAGAAGAAGCCACAGTGGGATGGCAGGAGGGGCACATTCACAGTAAAATCAAATCCCATATCCACCAGGTGGGTGACCCACAGCCTGGAAACAGTATTACAAAAGAAGTTCCCACACTGCTGTGCTTCCCAGTCTGGGGATCTGACAAATGGACAAGGAATTCCGAGGGAATTTGGCCTTGAGGGCCTGTGGGATTTGATTAAAGGACTTCCAGAGGACTGGGAGAAACAGATACTCCAGTCTTGGAGTGCACAAACAAAATTTAGCATGCACCAAGACCCAAAGGAGAGGAGCAGTGACTCCACAGGAGATGGACTCAAAACTACATGCTAGTTCTGGAGGGTCACCTGTGGAGGTGTGGGTTGGCAGGGGCTCACCACAGGGGCAGGGGCACTGGAAGCTCCCCTTTGGCATAAACCCTCCTGGAATTCACTATTAATTCTAACATAGAGCCCTTAGACCCCAGGGCTGGGTCCCCTCAGGCCAAACAACTACCAGGGAGGGAGTGCAATCCCAGCCATCAGCAGATAATTGGATTAAAGCCTTACTGAACAAGGCCCTGCCCACCAAAGCAAGACCCAGTTTTTCTCATAGCCAGTCCCTCCCATCAAGAAGCTTACACAAGCCTCTTAGCCTCAGCCATCAGAAGGCAGAGAGAAGAACAGTCTCACAGTGGCTAATGCAAAAATCCTATTTCAGAAAGTTAATCGCGATGAAAAAGCAGAGTTATGTCCCAGATGAAGGGACATGATAAAACCTCAGGAAAAAAAAAAAAAAAAAAACAACTAAATGGAGACAGGCAACCTTCCAGAAAAAGAATTCAGAATAATGATAGTGAAGATGATCAGAATCTTGGGAAAAGAATGGAGGTAAAAATTGAGAAGATGCAAGAAATGTTTACAAAAGACCTACGAGAACTAAAGAAAAAACAGACAGAGATGAATAATACACTAGAAGGAATCAATAGCAGAATAACTGAGGCAGAAGAACAGATAAATGACCTGGAGGACAGAATGGTGGAAATCATTGCCACAGATCAGAATACAGAAAAAAGAATGAAAAGAAATGAAGTCAGCCTAAGAGACCTCTCAAGATTAAACACACCATTTGCAGTATAGGGATCCTGGAAGAAGAGAGAGAGAAAGGACCTGAGAAAACATTTGAAGAGGTAACAGCTGAAAACTTCCTTAACATGGGAAAGTCAAGTCCATGAAGTCAACCAAGTCCAGGAAGCACAGAGAGTCCCAGGCAGGATAAACCCAAGGAGGAACACACCGAGACACACAGTAATCAAACTGACAAAAATTAAAGACAGAGATAAAATACTAAAAGCAACAAGGAAAAAATGACAAATAACATACAAGGGAATCCCTTCAGGCTATCAGCTGATTTCTCAACAGAAACTCTACAAGCCAGAAGGGAATGGCATGACATATTTAAAGTGATGAAAGGAAAGAACTTAAAACCCAGAATACTCTACTCAGCAAGACTCTCTTAGATTTGATGGAAAAATCAAAAGCTTTCCAGACAGACAAAAGTTAAGAGAATTCAGCACCACCAAACCAGCTTTACAACAAATGCTAAAGAAATGTCCCTACGCAGGAAACATAAGACAAAGAAAAGACCTACAAAAAGTGAACCCAAAACAAGAAAACGGTGATAGGATCATACATATCAATCATTACCTTAAATGTAAATGGATTAAATGCACCAACCAAAGACACAGACTGGCTAGGTGGATGAAAACATGTGCATGCATGCACTTCCACTTACCACATCATTCTGGTTGACCCCACTGTCTGGCTATTGATTATGAAAACTGATAAACATCTTTTCACAATTTTGATTTAGTTCAGTTCACTCGCTCAGTCCTTAAAGCGTGAGGGCATGCCAACCCAAAGACTTGAAGAGAAGAGTGGAGGAGCGTGTGGGGCAGGGAGAGAGGGAGACAGAGAGAAAGAGCACACGCACGTGGGAGAGAAAGACTAAAGATCAACTAAAGACCTGTTCAAATGCAATATGTTATCTCATTGTGCTGAGATCTACTAATGCTAATATGTTAAGGTACACCCAGGTTATAAGGGCTTCCAAGGTGGCACTAGTGGTAAAGAACCTGCTTCCTAATGGAGGAGATATAAGAGACACAAATTCGATCCCTGGGTCGGGAAGATACCCTGGAGGAGGGCACGGCAACCCACTCCGGTATTCTTGCCTGGAGAATCCCATAGACAGAGGAGCCTGGTGGATTACAAGTCCATTGGCTACAGTCCATAGAGTTGCAAAGAGTCAGACATGACAAGCAACTTAGTACACAGCCCATGTTGCAATAAGGAATAAGTTTAAGGATCCTAATAATGTATAACCTAATCTTGATATCAGCAAATCTCTGTGTTTTGCATTATTATAATCCAGTGGAGGGGATACAGTGGTCAGTATAGACAAAACAGAAAACAAAAACAAACAGTACAGACAAAACAAAAAACAAAGATCATGGCATCCAGTCCCATCACTCCATGGGAAATAGATGGGGAAACAGTGGAAACAGTGTCAGACTATTTTTTTGGGCTCCAAAATCACTGTAGATGGTGACTGCAGCCATGAAATTACAAGACGCTTAATCCTTGGAAGAAAAGTTATGACCAACCTAGATAGCATATTCGAAAGTAGAGACATTACTTTGCCAACTAAGGTCTGTCTAGTCAAGGCTATTGTTTTTCCTGCGGTCATGTATGGATGTGAGAGTTGGATTGTGAAGAAGGCTGAGTGCCGAAGAATTGATGCGTTTGAACTGTGGTGTTGGAGAAGCCTCTTGAGAGTCCCTTGGGCTGCAAGGAGATCCAACCAGTCCATTCTGAAGGAGATCAATCCTGGGATTTCTTTGGAAGGAATGATGCTAAAACTGAAACTCCAGTACTTTGGCCACCTCATGTGAAGAATTGACTCATTGGAAAAGACTGTGATGTTGGGAGGGATTGAGAGCAGGAGGAAAACGGGACGACAGAGGATGAGATGGCTGGATGGCATCACTGATTCGATGGAAGCGAGTCTGAGTGAACTCCGGGAGATGGTGATGGACAGGGAGGCCTGGGTGCTGCGATTCATGGGGTCGCAAAGAGTCGGACACGACTGAGCAACTGAACTGAACTGATAGACAAAACAAGATTATTCACGTAAATTGAAAATTATTATCACTGGGTGAGTGGTTCTTATAGGTTAATTATATTAATCTCTATTTGTATTATTTACTTTGTGTACATATTTGGAAGTTACCACAATAAATATTAATATATAGTTTAAATTCTTCAGTGGAGTTATGGTTTTTCTTTTGAGACATAATTAAGAGCAAAAATTTTCTTTAATCTGATGGATTAGACAACTGAAAACTAAAAAGAAGATTTATCTTAGAGTTGTTATGAATTGTTCTGGGTCTTAACACGTTTATTTGTCAAGTAGAAAATTTATTTTGCAAATATCACCAAATAAGCTTTGTCTTTACCTTAAGCCAGAGCTCAGACATGGGGGAGCAATCAGGCAATAGTACTGTAGTTTATCAAACTCTCATACACTCAAATTTTTTCCAGCAATGGATTTAATATCAAACTTTATACAATATATATATTTTTTTCACTTGAGGAAAGTCAGACATTTTCTCAAGCCCTTTCATTGAACTAATGCATTCTTTCCTACAACTCAAACACTGCTTCTGTTCTCAATTTAAGCAATAATTTCAACATGGTTACTATGTACAAATGAAGTCATTCGCCTTTTAAAAAATGGGTTAATTTATCTACAATAGTACCTCTTTTACTTGAGATTTGCTTTCCACGGCTTCAGACCCAAGGCAGCCTGAAAATGTTAAATGAAAAATGCCAGAAATCAGCCATTTGTAAGCTTTAAATTGTGTGTCCTTCTGGGTAGTAGTGAAACCTCGTGAAGAAGCTGCTGTCACATTTCTGGCAGAGTTGAAGTTGAGAGATACCATCTTCACATAACTTTTTACTACAATATATTGTTATAATGGTTCTATTATTAGTTAGAGTTGTTAATATATTACTGTGTGTGATTTATAAATTACCCTTTATCATAGGTATGTTTATATAGGAACAACACAGTGTTATATAGGGTTTGGCACTATCAACAGTTTCAGGCATCTACTGGTCTTGGAACAGAATCCCATGGGTAAGGGGAGACTACTATACTGAATTTCAAATACTTGAGAGCAAACTTGAAAAGAGGACATCTCACTGACAAAACAGCAAAGCTTCTATTTTTGTCTTATTGGAAGATTATTCCCCATGCCTTCTAACATTAATATAGAATTGATAACTGCTCAAGAGGATCAGTAAAATGAAGTGGGATAGAGAAAGGTTACTGATGCTCTTTAAACATGTTCTCTGGAGGCATTGTAAAGAGCTTATATTTTTATACCTTTTAAAGTTCAAGTTTCACTGAAGTGCATCAAACAAAATTGAAGAGCTCTTCTTTATTATTTTTGCACTCTTGTTTTTTAAAAAATGCTCTTTTGTCTCCCTTAAGCTGGAATAATTTGCCAGCATGTTCATCTTTCATAACATTAATATTTTTAGAATCAAGATCAGTTGTTTTGCAAAACTTTGGTCAAAAGGCTAAAACAAAATGAAAACAGAAATAAGAGAAGTTTCCTTTTCATCACGTTCCCACTGTTTCCATTTATGTAACCATTCTTAGTTTTTATAATTCCTGTATTTCTTTTTAATTTTATAAAAGTAAGTATATTTATCTTTATTTTCTATTCTTTCTTATATAAAGGTTAACATTCTATATCTACTCAATATTTAGTTGTTTTTTTTTTTAATTTACATCTGGAGCCATTTCATAACAGATTCTTGAACTCTTTTTCCTTTTACTTTTTGGCTACAAATAATCCTTGAAGTGCCAATATCCGTTGGATTATAGAAAAAGCAAGAGAGTTCCAGAAAAATATATACTTCTATTTTATTGATTATGTCAAAGCCTTTGACTGTGTGGATCACAAACTCTGGAAAATTCCTAAAGAGATGGGAATACCAGACCACCTGACCTGCCTCCTGAGAAATCTGTATGCAGGTCAAGAAGCAACAGTTAGAACTGGACATGAAAAAACAGACTGGTTCCAAATAGAAAAAGGAGTACGTCAAGGCTGTATCGTCACCCTGCGTATTTAACTTATAAGCAGAGTACATCATGAGAAACGCTGGGCTGGAGGAAGCACAAGCTGGAATCAAGATTGCTGGGAGAAATATCAATAACCTCAGATATGCAGGTGACACCACCCTTATGGCAGAAAGTGAAGGAGGTAAAGAGCCTCCTGATAAAAGTCAAAGAGGAGAGTGAAAAGTTGGCTTAAACTCAACATTCAGAAAATGAAGATCCTGGCATCCAGTCCCATCACTTCATGAAAAATAGATGGGGAAACAATGGGAACGGTGACAGACTATTTTTTGGGCTCCAAAATCACTGCACATGGTGATTGCAGCCATGAAATTAAAAGATGCTTACTCCTTGGAAGAAAAGTTATGACCAACCTAGATATCATATTAAAAAGCAGAGACATTACTTTGCCGACAAATGTCCACCTAGTCAAAGCTATGGTTTCCAGTAGTCATGTACGGATGTGAGAGTAGGACTATAAAGAAAGCTGAGCACCGAAGTATTGATGTTTTTGAACTGTGGTGTTGGAGAAGACGCTTGAGAGTCCCCTGGATAGCAAGGAGAAGCCACCAGTCCATCCTAAAGGAGATTACCCCTGAATTTTCATAGGAAGGGCTGATGCTGAGTTGAAACTCCAATACTTGTGGCCAGCTGATGCAAAGAGCTGACACATTTGAAATGACCCTGATTCTGAGAAAGATTGAGGGCAGGAGGAGAAGGGGACGACAGAGGATGAGATGGTTGGATAGCATCACCAGCTCAATGGACATGAGTTTAAGTAAACTCCAGGAATTAGTGATGGGCAGGGAAGCCTAGCATGCTGCAATCCAGGGGGTCACAAAGAGTCAGACATGATTGAGAGAATGAACTGAACTGAACTGACCTAATAACTCCGTTGTGTAAATGTGCCATAGTTTTTTCAATTACTTGCTATGAATGGGCATCGAGGTTATTTACCATCTTTTGTGTTTATAAAAAATACTTAAATTAATAACACGCACATTTGTTTCCTATTAACAGAGGTATGTCTTCAGTGTAGATTCCAAGAAGCAGAATTGCTGGGTCAAAGGATACATTTATGTATCTATTAAACATTGCCAGTTCAGTTCAATTGCTCAGTTGCGTCCAACTCTTTGGAACCCCATGGACTGCAGCATGCCAGGACTCCCTGTCCATCACCAACTCCCAAGTTTACCCAAACTCATGTCCACTGAGTCAGTGATGCCATCCAACCATCTCATCCTCTGTCATCCCCTTCTCCTACTGCCTTCAATCTTTCCCAGCATCAGGGTCTTTTCAAATGAGTCAGCTCTTCGCATTAGGTGGCCAAAGTATTGCAGTTTCAACTTCAGCATCAGCCCTCCAAGTGAATATTCAGGGGTGATTTTCTTTAGGATGGACTGGTTGGATCTCCTTGCAGTCCAAGGGACTCTCAAGAGTCTTCTCCAACACCACAGTTCAAAAGCATCAATTCTTCAGTGTTCAGCTTTCTTTATAGTCCAACTTTCACATCCATACATGACCACTGGAAAAACCATAGCCTTGACTAGATGGAACTTTGTTGGCAAAGTAATGTCTGCTTTTTAATATGCAGTCTAGGTTGGTCACAACTTTCCTTCCAAGGAGTAAATGTCTTTTAATTTCATGGCTGCAGTCACCATCTGCAGTGATTTTGGAGCCCAAAAACATAAAGTCTGCCACTGTTTCCCCATCTATTTTCCATGAGGTGACAGGACTCGATGCCATGATCTTTGTTTTCTGAATACTGAGCGTTAAGACAACTTTCTCACTCTCCTCTTTCATCAAGAGGCTCTTTAGCTCTTCACTTTCTGCCATAAGGGTGGTGTCACCTGCATATCTGAGGTTATTGATATTTCTCCTAGCAATCTGGATTCCAGCTTGTGCTTCCTCCAGCCCAGCGTTTCTCATGATGTACTCTGCATATAAGTTAAATAAGCAGGGTGACAATATTCAGCCTTGACGTACTCCTTTTTCTATTTGGAACCAGTCTGTTTTTTCATGTCCAGTTCTAACTGTTGCTTCTTGACCTGCATACAGATTTCTCAGGAGGCAGGTCAGGTGATCTGGTATGCCCATCTCTTTCAGAATTTTCCAGAGTTTGTGATCCACACAGTCAAAGGCTTTGGCATTGTTAATAAAGGAGAAATAGATGTCTTTCCTGGAACTCTCTTGCTTTTTCGATGATCCAGCAGATGTTGGCAATTTGATCTCTGCTTCTTCTGCCTTTTTTAAATCCAGCTTTAACAGCTGGAAGTTCACAGTTCATGTATTATTGAAGCCTGGTTTGGAGAATTTGGAACATTACTTTACTAGCATGTGAGATAAGTGCAATTGTATGGTAGTTTGAGCATTCTTTGCTCAATCTATGAAGGGCATTGCCTTTCATAGGGACTGGAATGAAAACTGCCCTTTTCCAGTCCTGTGGCCACTGCTGAGTTGTCCAAATTTGCTGTCATATTGAGTGCAGCACTTTCACAGCATCATCTTTCAGGATTTGAAATAGCTCAACTGGAATTCCATCACCTCCACTAGCTTTGTTCGTAGTGATGCTTCCTAAGACCCACTTGACTTCACATTCCAGGATGTCTGGCTCTTGGTGAGTGATCACACCATTATGATTATCTGGGTCATAAAGATCTTTTTTGTACAGTTCTGTGTATTCTTGCCACCTCTTCTTAATATCTTCTGCTTCTGTTAGGTCCATACCATTTCTGTCCTTTATTGAGCCCATCTTTGCATGAAATATTCCCTTGGTATCTCTAATTTTCTTGAAGAGATCTCTAGTCTTTCCCTTTCCATTGTTTTCCTCTATTTCTTTGCACTGATCACTGAGGAAGGCTTTCTTATCTCTCCTTGCGATTTTTTGGAACTTTGCATTCAAATGGGTATATCTTTCCTTTTCTCCTTTGCTTTTGGCTTCTCTTCTTTTTCACATCTATTTGTAAGGCCTCCTAAGACCGCCATTTTGCTTTTTTTGCTTTCCTTTTTCTTGGGGATGGTCTTGCTCCCTGTCTCCTGTACAAGGTCATGAACCTCTGTCTATAGTTCATCAGGCACTCTGTCTATCCAGATCTAGTCCCTTAAATCTATTTCTCACTTCCATTGTATAATCATTAAGGATTTGATTTAGGTCATACCTGAATGGTCTAGTGGTTTTCCCTACTTCTTCATTTTAAGTCTGAATTTAGCAATAAGGAGTTCATGAGCTGAGCCACAGTCAGCTCCCAGTCTTGTTTCTGCTGACTGTGTAGAGCTTCTCTATTTTTGGCTGCAAAGAATATAATCAATCTGATTTTGGTGTTGGCCATCTGGTGATGTCCATGTATAGCATCTTCTCCTATGCTGTTGGAAGAGGGTGTTTGCTATTACCAGTGCATTCTCTTGGCAGAACTCTATTAGCCTTTGCCCTGCTTCATTCTGTACTCCAAGGCCAAATTTGCCTGTTACTCCAGGTGTTTCTTGACTTCCTACTTTTGCATTCCAGTCCCCTATAATGAAAAGGAGATCTTTTGGGGGTGTTAATTCTAGATCTTGTAGGTCTTGATAGAACCATTCAACTTCAGCTTCTTCAGCATTACTGGTTGGGGCATAGACTTGGATTACGGTGATATTGAATGGTTTGCCTTGGAAACGAAAGGAGATCATTCTGTTGTTTTTGAGACTGCATCCAAACATTGCCAAGTTCCTCTTTATAAGGGTTCCACTACTTTTATACAGTTCCACCATTAATACCAGCAATATGAGTGTTTCTCTACATCCTTGCTAGCAAAGTGCACAAATTTTTAACTTCCTGATATTTGAAAATAATACATTGGTTTTGTTTTTATTTGCCTCTCCTTTGTTATGAAATTTAAAATATTTTATGTATTTAAGGACTATTTGTTAATATTTTTAAATGAACTTTGTGCTATATTTTTTGTCCAGCATTCCACAGGAAAGTTTGGTCTTTTTTCTTCTTTTTCGGTCTTTAAAATTTTTCTAAATAGAATTCATACCTTAAAATATATATATAATTATCCTTTTACAATTATTATGTCCCAGTGTGTTATCTGCCACTTTGTTTTACCTATGATTTCTTTTTGACATTAAAGACATACTTTGGGATCACACTCATCTATCTTCTATTTTATCTGAATTTTTAATCATAGGCAAGAATTCATATTTAGGAGTTTACCTTAATTATAAAGTTTAAGAAGAATCACTAGGGTGTTCTTGATTTCTATGATTTTTTTTACTGATACATTTGATCCACTGGAGTTTATTCTTGTTCATGAAATAAGGCATGATCCAATGACCGTCACGTTGTCACAATGCCATTTATTTTAAAACCCAACTTTTTCTCCGAGTTTGAGTGATCACATATATAATGTACAAACTTTGGTCTTTTTCCGGATTTGATATCTGACATTCTCCCCATCAGTCTATCTACCATCCGCAACACCATGACGTTTTAAGTATAGAGCCTTTATGTGTGCTAGTGACTCAGTCATGTCCAGCTCTTTGCAGCAACATGGACTGTAGTCTGCCAGGCTCCTCTGTCCAGGGGGATTCTCCAGGCAAGAATATTGGAGTAGGTTGCCATGCTCTCCTTCAGGGCATCTTCCTAACCCATGAGAAAAAGGCTTTACAGTATGCTTTAATATCTGATGGGGTTTCCTTAATGGCTCAGCAGGTAAAGAATCCGTTGCAAGGCAGGAGACACAGGAGACTCGAGTTTGATCCCTGGGTCAGAAGATGCCCTGGAGGAGGAAACGGCAACACACTCTAGTATTCTTGTCTAAATTCCCATGGACAGAGGAGCCTGGCCAGGGGTCACAGAGTTGGACATGACTGAGTGCCTAAGCACAGCATTAGGCCACCTCATTATTCTTTCCTTTTATAAAATAAACAAACAAAAGAATTTTCACGTTTTTTTCTTGTAAATTTATTTTTTATATGAATCTTAGAATTCATCTATCTTGCTCTAGAAATACTTGTAGTATTTCAGCTGGTATGATATTAAATGCATGTGTTGACATCCACATTTCACTGATACATCACATCCAAAAAGGGCTTTTAACTTGCTGAAGTTTATTGCTATATCTTTCAAGACTATTATAAAGTTTCCTTCATATGTGTTCTGCATAGTTTTGTTACACCTAAGGATTTTCTTTTTATCGCTGTTCTAAAAAAAATGATTTTTGTATTAAATCTGTAAGAAATAAAATAACCCTACTTTGTGTATCAAGACATTCATTACATTTCTCTTGGTGGTAAAATAATTTTACTTCAGTAAGATAATTGTAGTATTTCCTCAGGCAGATGGATAACAAAGAGCTGGGTAAACATAAGATTCACCTACATACTGGAGAAGGCAAAAGAGAGCGTGTTTCTACCTTGACAGTTAGCTCACTTATTTTCTAAGGGCCTTTTTAGATAATTTCTGTGTCAGATTGACACCTAGTGGCCCACTCTGGTACTGTAATCTAAAGAGAGGTAATAAATTCTGTTAGAGAATTACGGACTGCATAGTTACTTTGTCCTGCTTTGTTAGATAATTTTATATATAATTAACTGTTGTATAATCTATGGTAAGAACTGCTACTGCTACTGCTGCTAAGTCACTTCAGTCGTGTCCGACTCTGCGACCCCATAGACGGCAGCCCAACCCCAATTAATGGATAACAATTTAAGTATCATTGCTCTACACAATACAAAGTGAAAGCGAAAGTGTTAGCCACTTAGTCATATCAAACGCTTTGCAACCACATGGACTGGAGCCTGCCAGGCTTCTCTGTCCATGGAATTCTCCAAGCAAGAATACTGGAGTGGGTAGCCATTCCCTTCTCCAGAGAATCTTCCCAACCCAGGGACTGAACCCAGGTTTCCCGCATTGCAGGCAGATTCTTTACCATCTAAGCCACCAGGGAAGCCCAAATAATACAAGTGAAAATGTTAGTCCCTCAGTCATGTCTGACTCTGTGCGACCTCATGGACTGTAGCCCTCCAGTCTTCTCTGTCCATGAAATTTTCCAGGCAAGAATACTGGAGTGGGTAGCCATCCCCTTCTCCAGGGGATCTTCCTGACCCAGGCATCAAACCTGGGTCTCCCACATTGCAGGCAGATTCTTTACTACCTGAGCCACCAAACAATACAAGTTTTCCCTCTAAAATAAAGATTTGTAAATTTTCCATTTCAGATGTTTTGCTAAATCACAATAAGTCAAAGTCAGTTTACTTTAGTTCCCTGCCCACTGTGTGTAGCTGGCAAAAAGAAAAGTGAATATTACAGCTCAGGTTTTGGAGAGAGACAAACGAAGTTCCTACTTCATCAAATTACCTAAACTTTCTTAAACTTTGATGGATTGGGGTTTCTATGGACCTGAAGCAAATGTCAAAAAACTCAAGAGAATTTAACCAACATCTAAATCAGGCATCTAAATTACCTGATACAGTAGATGTTACAGACACTGTAGTTCTCTATCCATATGTACTTCCTTCTTTTCTTTTTTCTTTTTGTTTTTTACTTCCTTTTTTCTAAATGAATGAACTGTAATAAACAAATGAATTACATGTGATCTTTGGTATCATCTGCCTCAAAGTACAAATTTTGGAATGTGGTGAAAACCTCTGATGAGGAAGCCCATCCTAATTTCTCATTATAGAGGATACACACAAACACACATACACACACACATACACACCCCAGTTAAAGCTTAAGACAAATGAATCCTTAAGAGAAGAGGAATCTGGAGCATAAGGAAAGGTTGTTAATTTTTGACAACAGAAAACACTGTCAGTATTAACATAGACTAGTGAATGCAAAGTACCTATTGTTTTATTTGTGAGATGACCCTGTACTGGGATTTGATGTGAAATTCTATCTATAATTGTTAAAGAAAAAAGTGTTAAAGTGTTAGTCTGACACTTCTTAGAATGGTAAGGAAGTCCTGAACCATTTATTAGAATGGTTGAGGACTACTGCAATAGCTGTCAAGACTATCACAAAATGGGAGACAGGTTGGGCTCAACTCCAAATATACCAAAAGAACTGAAAATTTGTAGCCAAGGAGCACAATGAAAGGGTCAGTGGATGGAAAAGTAACCAAAGGAATAAATGTAGGGGAACTCTTGCAAAATCAATTTAATAGGATTCTTGCTGAAGGAAAGTTAGGGTATCAGATATCAAGGGAGTGAGATTCCCTCTAAACTGAGTTAGTAGGTTCCTTGCTACAACTGAACTAAACAGGCCAGAGACAAGGCCCAAGGAAAAGGCCTAGCTTGCTCCTCTAGTCAAACCAGAAGAGAGGGACTAAGACTTGATCCAGGAGAGAGTCTTTGTCCGCAATCAGTGACTGTCACCATGGATGTCAAAGAGATGCTGCTCCAGAATTACGAGGACCCTTACATGATCGAGCATGTGACAAATATTTAGCCTTAAGGCATAAAATATCAACCGTTTGTATCAGTTCAGTTCAGTCGCTCAGTCGTGTCCAACTCTTTGCGACCCAGGGACTGCAGCATGCCAGGCCTCCCTGTCCATCACAAACTCCCAGAGCTCACGCAAACTCATGTCTATCGAGTCGGTGATGTCATCCAACCATCTCATCCTCTGTCGTCCCCTTCTCCTCCCTCCTTCAATCTTTCCCAGCATCGGGGGTCTTTTCAAATGAGTCAGTTCTTCACATCAGGTGACCAAAGTATTGGAGTTTCAGCTTCAACATCAGTCCTTCCAATGAACACACAGGATTGACCTCGTTTAGGATGGACTGGTTGGATCTCCTTGCAGTCCAAGGGAACTCTCAAGAATCTTCTCCCAACACCACAGTTCAAAGGCATCAATTCGTTGGCGCTCAGCTTTCTTCACAGTCCAACTCTCATATCCATACATGACTACTGGAAAAACCATAGCCTTGACTAGACGGACCTTTGTTGGCAAAGTAATGTCTCTGTTTTTTTTTAATATACTCTCTAGGTTGGTCATAACTTTCCTTCCAAGGAGTAAGCGTCTTTTAATTTCATGGCTGCAATCACCATCTGCAGTGATTCTGGAGCCCCAAAACATAAAGTCTGCCACTGTTTCCACTGTTTACTCATCTATTTGCCAAGAAGTGATGGGACCGTTTATATATCCACTACCAAAAATAACCTACTTAGAAAAGAAAGATTACTCTTTTCTTTGCATCCTAAGGTGTTAGGGTGACACCTCGTGGACAGACAGGCCCAATACATCTAGCAAGATAGTAATTACCTGCTGCTGCTGCTGCTGCTGCTGCTAAGTCGCTTCAGTCGTGTCCCGACTCTGTGCGACCCCACAGACG
Organism: Ovis aries; assembly: GCF_016772045.2. Taxonomy (NCBI): domain Eukaryota; kingdom Metazoa; phylum Chordata; class Mammalia; order Artiodactyla; family Bovidae; genus Ovis; species Ovis aries. The sequence continues at coordinate 54,663,130 of NC_056060.1, forward strand.
GCAGCCCACCAGGCTCCCCTGTCCCTGGGATTCTCCAGGCAAGAACACTGGAGTAGGTTGCCATTTCCTCCTCCAAGGTGTGAAAGTGAAGTCGCTCAGTTGTGTCCGACTCTTAGCCACCCCATGGACTGCAGCGCATCAGGCTCCTCTGTCCATGGGATTTTTCAGGCAAGAGTACTGGAGTGAGGTGCCATTGCCTTCTCTGAGTAATTACCTAACTCTCACTTATTTAAAAGTTGCGTAAGAGTAGAAACTTTAAAGAGATTGGGCCTCAACTGGGAAGACAACACAATGCTTAAACCCAAACACAACTGTTCACAGTGGATCCTCATAATTGAATGACTGGATCTAGAGATACCACAAATTCCACTAATGTTCATTTCTAAGAAGCAACATGATTATGAATGAAAAGAAATATATGTTTTTCATCTTCTCAAAGGACAGTTTTTAAAAGAGGGTATATTCATGACTCTCATATAGATATAAAATATCCTTTATCAAATATTTAGCTCAATTTTTAAAAGTTTTAAAATTGAGGTATAGTTGATGTACAATTCATATACATGAAGTTTCCTTGGCAGCTTAGCAGTAAAGAACTCACCTGCAATGAAGAAGATATAAGTTCAGTTCCTGCGTTGGGAAGATCCTGTGGAGGAAGAAATAGCAACCCACTCCAGTATTCTTGCCTGGGAAATCCTATGGACAGATGAGCCTGGTGGGCTACAATCCATGGGGCTGCAAAAAGAGATGGACAGGGCCTAGCAACTAAACAACAACTATATACGTAGTTTCAGGCGTACAACATAGTGATTCACAGCTTTTAAAGGTTGTACTCCATTTATTCATTATAAAATATTGGCTATATTCCCTGGGCTGTATAATACATCCATGTAGCTAATTTACTTTGCATGTAGTAGTCTGTACCTCTTCATTCCCTATCCCTGTCTCGCCCCTCCTCTCTTCTCTCCCCACTGGTAACCACCAGTTTGTTTTCTACATCTACATCGTGAATCGTTTTCTGCTTTGTTTTATTCACTAGTTTATTTACTTTCTAGATTCCATGTATAAGTGATACCATGCAGTATTTGTTTCTCTCTCTCTCTCTGATTTATTTCACTTACCATAACATCTTCCAAGTCCACTCATATAGCAGATGGCAAATTTCATTCTTTTACATGGCTGAATAATATTCCAATTAATGTGGGAACCAGTATGTTTTCATAACCTGTTCAAAAAAGAATTCAAAGAACACATATATATAGTCAGATAAGGAATGCTAAAATAGAATTGATCAATAATCAGTTACATTCCACCAGACACAACTAACTTGCACTTCTATGGACAAAATAGTTTGTACTATTATTAATTTTATTAAACTAATTGAGTTGTAAAGTTGCCCAAAATGCTGAAAAGCAGAGATAACCTGAAAAGGTTCTCACTTCCAAGTCTTTCATTAAGTGTCTCATTAATTTTTACGCCACTCTTCACTCAATCAATAATTACTTATTAAACAACTGCTATGCATAATGCCAGGCTAACTGACGGGAAAAGCAAAAAATATTACATACACTTAAGGAACTTAAAATACATTTGGTAAAACAAGGGTAGTGCCTCAAACAGATCTTTTGTAATTTTAACAGATCCTTTGTAATCCTTTTCTTCCTTCCTTCCTTCCTTAAATATTTATGAAATGCCTACTATACATACTAAACACTTTCTAGAGACTTGGTATTCAATGTGAAAGAGAGACAAGTTCCTTTTCCCCTAAGGCATTTTCTTTCTAGTAGGGGAGAGTAGACAATTAACAAGTAATTTTTAAAAAATCCAGATTAGTATTTAAACCTTGACATTACAATTCCTCAAAAATTTCAAAACAAATGACCTTTTCTTTTATGTCACAGAAGTTATCTAGAATTTCTTTTATGTCACAGAATTGAAAGTATGCTCCAAAGTATTACAACGTGCAGGTTCTGGTGTTAGTTTGATTGTATTCAAATTTTGTCTCCATCTTTGGCAGGCCAGATAAATTTAAGCAAGTTACTTAACTATACTTAACTACACAGATTTTTTTTCCTGTTTAATGGGTATTGTAGTAGTTACTTCACAGGACTGTGGTTAGGACTAAAGGGATATTACAATGTATCTTATGGCAAGAGTGTCTGATTACTAGACAGTGTTCAATACATGCTAGCTATTGTTACTAATTGTCAGTAATAATGTTACTATCATTATCAGTATTATTATAACCTTGGATTTCATCACTTCTTGGATATGCTTGAGTCTTGCAAATTCTTTTCATCTTGATTCAATATCAGAGAACATGTAAACATGTACTGTTCACTTATTCAATAAATATTTGTAAATGAATGTACATGACACTGTGGATCTAAAGATAAGGGAGATGTTTAAAAGTACAATAATAAAATGCATGATCAGTTTGTGATAAATGTGATTAGAGCATAAAGTGCAAGATGGGAAGGCTGAAAGAAAGGTCTATGCAGAGCCAGCAAAGAGACAGATGTAAAGAACAGACTTTTGGACTATGCGGGAGAAGGCGAGGGTGGGATGATCTGAGAGAATAGCACTGAAACGCGTATATTCAGTTCAGTTCAGTTTAGTTCAGTCCCGTCCGACTCTTTGCGACCCCATGACCAGGGCAACTTCAAGGCCTGAAGCAGGGCACACAAAGCCAATGCTCTGGTACAACCCAGAAGGATGGGCGGGGGAGGGTGGTGGGAGGGGATTCAGGATGGAGGGACACATGAGTACCTGTGGTTGACTCATGTTGATGTATCGCAAAAACCACCACAACACTGTAAAGTAATTAGGCTACAATTAAATAAATTAATTCAAGTGAAAAAAAAGAAAGGTCTATTCAGTTTGGCTGAAGTCAAATCATGAAAACATTTTCCAAATCACACTGAAGATGGGACATTTTTCCAAAGAAAATCAGGAATCATTGAGAATTTGGGGCACAAGAGTGAGATAATCTAATCTGTGCCACGGAAAATCAGTCTGGCATTCATAGAAACTTGGAGAAAGAAGACTAGATCCAGAGAGAAATGGAGTATTTCCTGACATATCAATAAACAAGGATGTCACAGTCATCAGTGATTCTAGCCCTCCAAATGTGAATTTCTGAGCCAGGCAGGCAGCCAGGAAGAACAATGTCTATTATACAGCAGCCATCGAGCTGCAGCCACTCCCTCCTGTAAGCACTGAGGAGCCAGGGAGGGGGCCAGGGATATAATAAAATGCAGGATACTGACCCCAGATAACCAAGAAGCATATGAAAGGAATGATCAGACTCTTGCATCTTCCATACATAGAAAAGCACTAAATTCCTTAACTTGAGATATCAGGTTTTCCTAAATTAACAATAATATTCGATGTTCAGACTATCCGCCCCTTGTTGCAGACTTCTATATAACCTTTCTCCTGCCCCCACTTCCTTGGAGCAGCTCTCTTAGGGTCACTCATGATGCTGTCTCCTGGGCTTGAGGTCCTAAAGATTGCCACCAAATAAAACATAACTCTCAATTTTTAGGTTGTGACTAGTTTTTAAGTTGATGCAGATTAAGAAGCTGGCACAGTAGTGCAGGTGAGAAAGGAAGTCAGCAGTGGCACGGGGAGGAAACAGACAAATCTGAGAGGCATCTAGGAAGACAGATAAGTCGAAGCCTCACAAGCCTGTGAGTCATACACACTGGTACTCTAATCTTGCTAGCTCCATGCCTCCCCTGCTTAACAGGATCTTCCTTTCTCCGTACAATCTCTCTAAAATATTTCTGCACATGCTTTTCTTTGCCTTCAGATCCCAGTCAGGAGAAAAGCTTCCGCCCTCCGCCCACACCCCAGCTGAAAGGAATGTTGGGAAACCAACATTTCTACATATACAGCGAAGGAGGATCACAAGTTAGGCAGCTAAAAGGAATGAAAATATTTACAACAGTGATGTTTCTCTTCTTATTTATGCTGTTCCACATACCCTACTTTATATAATAACTAGTATTACATTATATATATTATATATATATATATATATATTTTTTTTTTTAATCAACTTTTTACACTGGAGTTTCTTTTTCAGGTCCTTTAACCAGGACTGTCTGGCATCACTTCCCCCTCTAGTGGACACAAAGAGGAAATACACAGGTGGATGAGACTCCTGATCTTTCTGGACTATACTGTTAAATGTAATTCTTCCACTCATTTCACAGGTGAGTAAACTGGGGCTGAGAGATAAGAAACATGATATACCAAAACCAGGTGTAAAATTAATAAGGATATCTTGATGTTGTCTTCCCTTTTGTTACTCCCATAGACTATAAAGGGCAGCATTATGGTATGATCTGAGGGATAGAATTCCTGCATCAAATCTTGCTTTTTTTTTTTTTTTTAAATAAAAGAAGATGCATGGGCTACATACTAAGCTGGGTTCAGCATTTACCCTATTACCTGGTTGTGTGAACTTTGGCAAGTAACTTAACCTCTCTTGAACTCTATTTGTCTGTTGGCAAATAGGAGTAATAACAACAGTTCTCACAGGGGCTGTTTCCACGGAATAAATGAGTTAGCATTCACAAAGAACTTAGAAAAGTTCACGGCACTTCATAAGCACTAAATGAATATGTGTGCAAGAGAATGAGCAAGAAACAGGACAGACTTCTGATTTTAAACTGGGTCAGACTTTGCTGGCCCTCCAAAAAGAGTTCCATCTGATAATGGTAGAGTAAGTAGCTTGAATAGACCAACAACCCAAAGATTAAAGTTTTAAATTTTGAGCAGAATTATTTAAAAGAAGAAAACCCTTCTGGAGACACTGGAGGAAAACCAAAAACAGGAAGAAAGTGGAAGGACATCTTCTCTGGAAAAACAGAAATTACAGCTGGTGAGATTAAGGAATTTCTAACTTCTTGCCTGAGGACAACCCCAATCTGCATAGCAGCTTGGGACAGCAGAACACGAATGCCTACTGCTCTGAAGCCTAAGAGGCTAGTGTTCAGGGTTTGGAGAGTAAAGAGAAAACTTCTGAGAAGAGCTTGGAAGGGAAGAGCCACCTAGGGCCCAAGTCCTAAATATGCAACCAGTGTGTGCCAGCTCACTTCAGTTGTGTCTAATTCTGTGTGGCCCAGGACTGCAGCCTGCCAGGCTCCTCTGTCCATGGGATTCTCCAGGCAAGAATACTGGAGTGGGTAGTCATGCCTTTCTCCAGGGGATCATCCCAATCCAGAGATCAAACCCAGGACTCCTGCATTGTAGGCATATTCTTTATCATCTGAGCCACCAGGGAAGCTGTGTGTGTGCGTGTGAGCGTGTGCATATATGTGTGTGTGTGTGTGTGTGTGTGTACACATATTTCAGATTATTTTCCATTCAGTTCAGTTCAGTTCAGTCGCTCAGTCATGTCCGACTCTTTGCGACCCCATGAATCGAAGCACATCAGGCCTCCCTGTCCATCAACCACTCCCGGAGTTCACTCAGACTCACGTCCATCGAGTCCGTGATGCCATCCAGCCATCTCATCCTCTGTCGTCCCCTTCTCCTCCTGCCCCCAATCCCTCCCAGCATCAGAGTCTTTTCCAATGAGTCAAATCTTCGCATGAGGTGGCCAAAGTACTGGAGTTTTAGCTTTAGCATCATTTCTTCCAAAGAAATCCCAGGGCTGATCTCCTTCAGAATGGACTGGTTGGATCTCCTTGCAGTCCAAGGGATTCTCAAGAGTGTTCTCCAACACCACAGTTCAAAAGCATCAATTCTTTGGTGCTCAGCCTTCTTCACAGTCCAAATCTCACATCCATATATGACCACTGGAAAAGCCATAACCTTGACTAGATGGACCTTTGTTGGCAAAGTAATGTCTTACTTTTCAATATGCTATCTAGGTTGGTCATAACTTTTCTTTCAAGGAGTAAGCGTCTTTTAATTTCATGGCTGCAGTCACCATCTGCAGTGATTTTGGAGCCCCCAAAAATAAAGTCTGACACTGTTTCCACTATTTCCCCATCTATTTCCCAAGTTATTATAAGATACTGAATACAATTACCTGTGCTAGACAGTACATCCTTGTTGCCTATTTTATATGTAGTAATTTATATTGTTAATCCCATAGTCCTAATTTCTCCCTTCCCCCTTCCTTTCCCCCTTTGCTAACCATAAGCTTGTTTTCCATGTCCATGGTTCTATTTCTGCTTTGTATACAGATTCATTTGTATTATTTTTTAGACTCCACATATAAGTGATATCATATAATGATTTTCTTTCTCTGTCTGACTTTCTTCACTAAATAGAATATTCTTCAGGTATTGCTGCAAATGGTAATATTTTGTTCCTTTCTATGGCCGAGTAATATTCCATGGTATATATATACCCCATCTTCTTAAGCCAATCTTTTGTGGGTGGCTACTTAGGTTGTTTCATGTCTTGATTATTTCAAATAGTTTTGCCATGAACAAAGGGGTGCATCAGTCTTTTGAAATTACAGTTTTCATCTTTTCCAAATATATACCTAAGAGTGGGACTGTTAAATCATATGGTAGCCTATTTTTAGTCCTCTAAGGAATCAAATTGCCAACATCTGCTGGATCATTGAAAAAGCAAGAGAGTTCCAGAAAAACATCTATTTCAGCTTTATTGACTATGCCAAAGCCTTTGACTGTGTGGATCACAATAAACTGCGGAAAATTCTGAAAGAGATGGTCATACCAGACCACCTGACCTGCCTCTTGAGAAACCTATATGCAGGTCAGGAAACAACAGTTAGAACAGGACATGGAACAACAGACTGGTTCCAAATAGGAAAAGGAGTACGTCAAGGCTATATATTGTCACCCTGCTTATTTAACTTATATGCAGAGTACATCATGAGAAACGCTGGGCTGGAAGAAGCACAAGCTAGAATCGAGATTGCTGGGAGAAATATCAATAACCTCACGTATGCAGATGACACCACCCTTATGGCAGAAAGTGAAGAACTAAAGAGCCTCTTGATGAAGGTGAAAGAGGAGAGCGAAACATATGGCTTCAAGCTCAACATTCAGAAAACAAAGATCATGGCATCTGGTCCCATCAATTCATGGCAGATAGATGAGGAAACAGAGGAAGCAGTGTCAGACTTTATTTTTGGGGGCTCCAAAATCACTGCAGATGGTGACTGCAGCCGTGAAATTAAAAGATGCTTACTCCTTGGAGGGAGTAATATGCTGTCTAGGAGTAACCTAGACAGCATATTAAAAAGCAGAGATATTACTTTGCCAACAAAGGTCTGTCTAGTTAAGGCTATGGTTTTTCCAGTAGTCATGTATGGATGTGATAGTTGGACTATAAAGAAAGTTGAGCACCGTTGAATTGGTGCTTTTGAACTGCGATGTTGGAGAAGACTCTTGAGAGTACCTTGGACTGTAAGGAGATCCAACCAGTCCATTCTAAAGGAGATCAGTCCTGGGTGTTCATTGGAAATACTGATGATGAAGCTGAAACTCCAGTACTTTGGCCACCTGATGTGAACAGCTGACTCTTTTGAAAAGACCCTGATACTGGGAAAGATTGAGGGCAGAAGGAGAAGGGGATGACAGAGAATGAGATGGTTGGATAGCATCACCGACTCAATGGACACAGGTTTGGGTGGACTCCGGAAGTTGGTGATGGACAGGGAGGCCCGGCGTGCTGTGGTTCATGGGGTCACAAAGAGTCGGACATGACTCAGTGACTGAACTGAACTGAAGGAACCTCCACACTGTTTTCCATATCAGCTACACCAATTTACATTCCCACAGTTTTAGTTATTAATACAGCTGCTAAAAACATGTACAGGTAGGTTTCTGCATGAATACACATTTTTAACTCAATTGGGTAAACACCTGGGACCTATAATTAAAATTTCTCAATCTTGTCAGAAGACTGTAAGGGCTAGAGCAAACAGCCAAAGTATTTCCAAAGTTTCTCTTTTTTGCACTGTTGCAAACAACGAATGAGAGCTGTCCTTGATCCATATTCTTAACAGTTTTTGCAGGGCAGGTCTACTTGTGATAAATCTCTTTATTTTTCATTGTTCTGAGAAAGTATTTCTTCTTCACTTTGAAAGGATAAATTTACTGAATATAGAATTTTAGCTACACCAATTTTCATTCCCACAGTTTTAGTTGTTAATACACTGCTAAAAACATGTACACATAGGTTTCTGCATGAATACACATTTTTAACTCAATTGGATAAACACCTAGGACCTATAATTAAAATTTCTCAATCTTGTCAGAAGACTGTTAAGGTGTAGAGCGAACAGCCAAAGTATTTCCAAAGTTTCTCTTTTTTGCACTGTCGCAAACAATGAATGAGAGCTGTCCTTGATCCACATTCTTAACAGTTTTTGCAGGGCAGGTCTACTAGTGATAAATTCCTTTATTTTTCATTGTTCTGAGAAAGTATTTCTTCTTCACTTTGGAAGGATATATTTACTGAATATAGAATTTTAGGTTAGTGGTTCTTTGCTCAGTTAACACTTTTCATGACTTCCCAGGTGGCTCAGTGGTAAAGAATTCGCCTACCCTACAGGAAGAGCTTGTTCGATTCCTGGATCAGGAAGATCCCCTGGAGAAGGAAACAGCAACCCACTCCAGTATTCTTGCCTGGAAAATTCCATGGACAGAAGGAGCCTGGAGGGCTACAGTCCATGGAGTCACAAGAGTTAGAGACGAGTGAGCAACTAAACAACGATGACACTTTGAATATTTTATTCCAGTTTCTGTTGGCATACTTTCTGGCAAGATGTCACTGTAATTCTTATTGTATCTTTAGTGGTAAGGTGTTTTAGGCTTTGACTTCTTTCAAAAACTTGTCTTTAATTTTATACCATTTGAATATGTTTTTTATATTTATCCTATTCAGCATTCTCTATATTTACTGAATCTGCGGTGGCTTGTTTTCCGTCATTAATTTTGGACAACTCTCAACCATTTTATGTCCTTTTCTCTCTTTCGTCTCTTTCTAGTGTTTCTGATATTCCCAGTTATGCACATATTACATGTCTTGCAACTGTGTCATAGTTCTTGGAGACATATATAAATATATCTACGTGTTGTGCAATGTTGTATGTTAATCACTCAGTCGTGTCTGACTCTGTGACTCTTTGAGCCCGCCAGGCTCCTCTGTCTACAGAATTCTTCAGGCAGGAATGCCGCAGTGGGTAGTCACGCCCTTCTCCAGAGGATCTTCCTGACCCAGGGATGGAACACACGTCTCCCACACTGCAGGCAGATTCTTTACCATCTAGGTCACCAGGGAAACCCATATCTCTATCAATATATCTCTAACTATCTATCTAATTCTTCTTCTTTTCTTTGAATTTCGGTTTGGGAAATTTTATTGATTTATCTTGAAGCTCATGTATTCTCTCCTTGGCCATGTCTAGTCTGATGATTCCGTGAAAGGTACTCTTGATTTCTGTTACAGTAGTTTTGATTTCCAGCATTCCTTTTTGATTTTTACCTACAGTCTCCATATCTCTAACATTACACATTGCATGTTTTCATGCATATTGTCCTCTCTTTCCACTGGAGCTCTTCACATATTAATCAATTGATCATTATTATTTGAAGTTCCCTATATTATGTCATAGATGAGCCTGGTTCTGATGTTTGCTGTTTCTTCAGATTGTTCTTTTTTTGGTCTTGTAAGCATACCCTGCAGCTTCTTACTGAAAGTAAAACAGGATATACTGAGTAATGGGAATGAAAATAAATTGGCTTTAGTATGAGATTTGACGTTGACTTAGTGAGGAGTTGAGCTCTTTTTAAAGAGCTGTGGTAGCCATAGATGTCAAAGGCTTTGGTTTCCTCTGTTGTTCAGCCACTCAGTCATGTCCAACTCTTGGCAACCCCATGGACTGCCAGGCTGCCCTGTCCTTCACCATCTCCCAAAGCTTGCTCAAACCCATGTCCTTTGAGTCAGTGATGCCATCCAACCATCTCGTCCTCTGTCATCCTCTTCTCCTGTCCTCAATCTTTCCCAGCATCAGGGTCTTTTCCAATAAGTCAGCTCTTTGCATCAGGTGGCCAAAGTATTGGAGCTTCATTTTCAGCATCAGTTCTTCCAATGTATACTCAGGGTTTATTTTCTTCAGGATTGACTAATCTGATCTTCTTGCAGTCCAAGGGTTTCCTCTAGTGTTCTTGGTTTCCACCACCCCCACCCCACCCCCGCTTCTCTTGTTTTTTCAGTTTAAGTACAGCTTCTAAAATTTAGTCTGTATCTTGCAGCTCTCAATTACAACCCACCGTTATTATACTGAAGCCCTGTTGATGCAGTGGTAAGGTGTGGAGGGTGAAGTGTGCTATAACCTTATAATTATATCTTAGGGTTTTAGTTGGCCTACAAACCTTGGTTGTGACCTTCACGAAAACTTCTTTGCCTTTTTTTTTTCTTCTTTTAGATGAGAGAGAAAAGCTAGAGGGGCTAGAGTTGCTTTACCACCTTGCCCCTGGCTCAGATAAGGCTCAGATAAAAGGATTTTCCCTTGTTTAAATTAAGGCAGGTAGATCTTTGTCATGGAGCCCATTCTCTGGGTATTTCAAATGGTTTTCCCTCTCCCTGACCAAAGTGAAATTTTTCTCAGATCTATAGACCTTGAAAACTAGTAGGTTTCTGGAGGTAAACCCCTCTTCCCCAATATAAGGAATATCTAAGCCTGGGAATAGTAGTTTCTTACTCTCAGTCAGTGCCTAGCCTTCAGGAATTCATCAAAACTGCCATTTAAGAGTTTTTATTTTATCTGTTTATTTTTGGCTGTACTGGGTCTTCGTTGCTGCTCAAGGACTGTCCCTAGCTGTGGCGAGCAGGGGCTACTCTTCATTGCAGAGTGCAGGCTTCTCAATGTGGTGGCTTCTCTTGTTTGAGAGTAAGGGCTCTAGTCTGTGCAGGCTTCAGTAGCTGGGGCTCGTGGCAGGCTCAGCAGTTGTGGTGCATGGGCTTAGTTGCCCTGAGGCATGTGGAATCTTACTAAACCAGAAATCAAACTTGTGTCCCCTGCATTGGCAGGTGGATTCTTAACCACTGGTCTACCAGGGAAGTATTTTTACCTCTAGTTCTAGTGATTTCTAGTGCCAAGAGAACACAAACATAGCAAACACCCTCTTCCAACACGAGACAACTGTACACATGGACATCACCAGATGGTCAATACCAAAATCAGATGGATTATAATTATTTCAGCCAAAAATGGAGAAGTTCTATACAGTCAGCAGAAACAAGACCAGGAGCTGAGTGTGGCTCAGATCATGAACTCCTAATTGCAAAATTCAGACTTAAATTGAAGAAAGTAGGGAAAATCACTAGGCCATTCAGGTATGACCTAAATCAACCCCCTTACAATTATACAGTGGAAGTGACAAATAGATTCAAGGGATTAGATCTGATAGATAGAGTGACTGAAAACCTATGAACGGAGGTTTGTAGCACTGGACAGGAGGCAGTGATCAAAACCATCCCCAAGAAGAAGAATTGCAATAAGGCAAAATGGTTGTCTGAGTAGGTCTAACAAAGAACTGTGAAAAGAACAGAAGTAAAAGGCAAGGGAGAAAAGGAAAGATATATCCGTCTGAATGCAAAGGTCCAAAGAATAGCAAGAAGAGATAAGAAAGCCTTCCTAAGTAAAGCATGCAAGAAGTAGAGGAAAAAGAATAGAATGGGAAAGACTAGAGATCACTTTAAGAAAATTAGAGATACCAAGGAACACTTCACACAACGATGGGCACGAGCACAATAACAGAACAGCAGTATTAAGAAGAGGTGGCAAGAATACACAGAATAACTATATAAAAATGATCTACATGACCCAGATAACCACGATGGTGTGATCACTCACCTAGAGCCAGACATCCTTGAGTGTGAAGTCAAGTGGGCCTTAGGAAGCATCACTACAAACAAAGCTAGTGGAGGTGATGGAATTCCAGCTGAGCTATTTCAAGTCTTAAAAGATGCTGCTGGGAAAGTGCTGCACTCAATATGCCAGCAAATTTGGAAAATTCAGCAGTGGCCACAGGACAGGAAAAAGGTAATTTTCATTACAATCCTCATGAAAGGCAATGCCAAAGGATGTTTGAACTACCGCACAATACTCATCTCACATGCTATCAAAATAATGCTCAAAATTCTACAAGTGAGGCTTCAACAGTATGTGAACTGTGAACTTCAAGATGTTCAAGCTGGATTTAGAAAAGGTAGAGGAACCAGAGATCAAATTGCCAACATCCACTGGATCACAGATAAAGCAAGAGAATTCCAGAAAATACCTACTTCTGCTTCATTGCCTATGCAAAAGCCTTTGACTGTGTGGATCATGACAAACCGGAAAATTCTTAAAGACATGGGAATACCAGACCACCATACCTGCCTCCTGAGAAATCCATATGTAATTCAAGAAGCAACTGTTAGAACTGGACATGGAACAACAGATTGGTTCAAAATAGGGAAAGGAAGTTCAAAATTGGAAAAGAATTTACATCAAGGCTCTATATTGTCACCATGCTTATTTAACTTATATGCAGAGTACATCACGTGAAATGCTGGGCTGGATGAAGCACAAGCTGGAATAAAGATTGCAGGGAGAAATATCAATAACCTCAGTTATGCAGATGATACCAACCTTATGGCAGAAAGCAAGAAGAAAGTAAAGGGCCTCTTGATAAAAGTGAAAGAGGAGCGTGAAAAAGCTGGCTTAAAACTCTACATTTAAAAAATGAAGATCATGGCATCTGGTCCCATCACTTCATGGCAAATAGATGGGGAAACAATGGAAACAGTGACTGACTTAATTTTCTTGGGCTCCAAAATCACTGTGGATGGTGACTGCAGCCATGAAATTAAAAGACACTTGCTCCTTGGAAGAAAAGCTATGACAAACCTAGACAGTATATTAAAAAGCAGAGACATTACTTTACTGACAAAGATCCATATAGTCAAAAAATATGGTTTTTCCATAATTTATATGGAAATTTATCTATGTATGTGAGAGAGTTGGACCATAGAAAAAGCTGAGCACTGAAGTATTGATGATTTTGAACTGTGGAATTGGAGAAGACTCTCTAGAGTCCCTTGGACAACAAGGATATCAAACCAGTCAATCCTAAAGAAAATTAGTCCTGAATATTAATTGGAAGGACTGATGTTGAAGCTGAAGCTCCAATACTCCGGCCACCTAATGCAAATAACTGATTCATTGGAAAAGACCCTGATGCTGGGAAAGATTGAAGGCAGGAGGAGAAGGAGATGACAGAGGATGAGATGGCTGGATGGCATAACTGACTCAATGGACATGAGTTAGAGCAAGTTCGGGGAGTTGGTGATAGACAGGGAAGCCTGACATGTTACAGTCCATGGGGTCGCAAAGAACCAGGCACTACTGAGTGACTGAACTGAACTAGTGGTTTCTGCTCATGTAAGCTGACCCCACGTCCAAGGGCAAAGAAGCCCCAGCAAGGCGGTAGGTGTTGGAGTGGCGGCTGCACAACGCTGGAGCAGCTGTGAGGAGATACCCCACGTCCAAGGGCAAAGAAGCCCCAGCAAGATGGCAAGAGGGGTGAATTCACATTTACAATAAAGCCTCATTCCTGCCAGAAATGCTCAGAGGGATCAAACAAACCTTGTGCGCACCAGGACCCAGAGACCCCACAGAGACAGACAGAACTGTGTTTGAGTGTCTCCTGTGGAGGTACGGGTCAGCAGTGGACTGCCACGGGGCAGGGGCTCTAGCTGCAGCAGACCTGGGTATGGCTGGGTGCGGCAGACTTGGGTATGGCATAAGCCCTCTTGGAGGAGGTGGCCAATAACCCCACCATAGGGCTGCCAGAACTTACACAGAACTGGGGAAATAGACTCTTGGAGGGCACAAACAGAACCTTGTGCACACCAGGATCCAGGAGAAAGGAGCAGTGACCCCACAATAGACTGACCCAGACTTGCCCAGGAGTGTCCACGAGTCTCTGGCGGAGGCAGGGGTTGGTGGTGGCCTGCTGCAGGGTTGGGGGCACTGAGTGTAGCAGTAGATGCATGGGACCTTCTAAAAGAGGTCACCACGATCTTCATTACCTCCACCATAGTTTATTATATACAGGTAAATAACAGGGCAGAGTTCATGATCTGAGCCACAGTCAGCTCCCGCTCTTGTTTTTGCTGACTGTGTCTAGCATATCCATCTTTGGCTGCAAAGAATATAATCAATCTGATTTTGGCATTGACCATCTGGTGATGTCCATGTGTAGAGTCTTCTCTTGTGTTGTTGGAAGAGGGTGTTTGCTATGACCAGTGCGTTCTCTTGGCAAAACTCTATTAGCCTTCGCCCTGCTTCATTCTGTACTCCAAGGCCAAATTTGCCTGTTACTCCAGGTGTTTCTTGACTTCCTACTTTTGCATTCCAGTCCCTTATAATGAAAAGGGCGTCTTTTTTGGGTGTTAGTTCTAGAAGGTATTGTAGGTCTTCACAGAACCATTCAACTTCAGCTTCTGTAGCATTACTGGTCAGACCACAGACTTGGATTACTGTGATATTGAATGGTTTGCCGTGAAAACAAACAGAGACTATTCTGTCATTTTTGAGAGTAAATCCAAGTACTGCATTTTGGACTCTTTTGTTGACTATGATGGCTACTCCATTTCTTCTAAGGAACTCTTGCCCACAGTAGTAGATATAATGGTCATCTGAGTTAAATTCACCCATTCCAGTTCATTTTAGTTCGCTGATTTCTAAAATGTCAATGTTCACACTTGCCATCTCCTGTTTGACCACTTCCAATTTGCCTTGATTCATGGACCTAACATTCCAGGTTCCCATGCAATACTCCTCTTTACAGCATCAGACCTTGCCTCCATCACCAGTTACATCCACAATTGGGTGTTGCTTTTGCTTTGGCTTCGTCTCTTCATTCTTTCTGGAGTTATTTATCCATGGATCTCCAGTAGCATATTGGGCACCTACTGACCTGGGGAGTTCATCTTTCAGTGTCCTATCTTTTTGCCTTTTCATACTATTCATGGGATTCTCAAAGCAAGAATACTGAAGTGGTTTGCCATTTCCTTCTCCAGTGGACCATTTTGTCTGTGGCTCAGATCATGAATTCTTTATTGCCAAATTCAGACTTAAATTGAAGAAAGTAGGGAAAACCACTAGACCATTCAGGTATGACCTAAATCAAATCCTTTATGATTATACAGTGGAAGTAACAAATAGATTCAAGGCATTAGATCTGAAAGACAGAGTGCCTAAAGAATTATAGACAAAGGTTTGTGACATTGTACAGGAGACCAGGATCAAGACCATCCCCAAGGAAAAAAAAATGCAAAAAGTCAAAACAGCTGTTCAAGGAGGGCTTACAAATAGCTGTGAAAAGAAGAGAAGTGAAAAGCAAAGGAGAAAAGGAAAGATATAGCCATTTGAATTCAGAGTTCCAAAGAATAGCAAGGAGAGATAAGAAAGCCTTCCTCAGCGATCAATGCAAAGAAATAAAGGAAAACAATAGAATGGGAAAGACTAGAGATCTCTTCAAGAAAATTATAGATACCAAGGGAACACTTCATGCAAAGATTGGCACAATAAAGGACAGAAATGATATGGACCTAAAAGAACAGAAGTATTCAGAAGAGGTGGCAAGAATACAGAGAAGAACTGTACAAAAAGATCTTCATGACCCAGATAATCATGATGGTATGATCACTCATCTAGAGTCAGACATCCTGGAATGTGAAGTCAAGTGGGCCTTAGGAAGCATCACTACAAACAAAGCTAGTGGAGGTGATGAAATTCCAGTTGAGCTATTTCAAATCCTAAAAGATGATGCTATGAAAGTGCTGCACTTAATACGCCAGCAAATTTGAAAGACTCAGCAGTGGCCACAGGACTGGAAAAGGTCAGTTTTCATTCTGATCCCAAAGAAAGGCAATGCCAAAGAATGCTCAAACTACTGCAAAATTGCACTCATCTCACACACTAGTAAAGTAATGCTCAAAATTCTCCAAGCCAGGCTTCAACAGTATGTGAACCTTGGACTTGAAGATGTTCAAGCTGGTTTTAGAAAAAGCAGAGGATCCAGAAATCAAACTGCCAAAATCTGCTGGATCATTGAAAAAGCAAGAGAGTTCCAGAAAAACATCTATTTCTGCTTTATTGACTAGGCCAAAGCCTTTGACTGTATGGATCACAACAGTGGAAAATTCTTAGGGAGACGGCCATACCAGACCACCTGACCTGCCTCCTGAGAAATCTGTATGCAGGTCAAGAAGCAACAGTTAGAACCAGACATGGAAAAACAGACTGGTTCCGAATAGGGAAAGGAGTGTGTCAAGGCTATATATTGTAACCTTGTTTATTTAACTTATATGCAGGGTACATCATGAGAAATGCTGGACTGGATGAAGCACAAGCTGGAATCAAGATTGCTGGGAGAAATATCAATAATCTTACATATACAGATGATACCACCCTAATGGCAGAAAGTTAAGAAGAACTAAAGAGCCTCTGGATGAAAATGAAAAAGTTAGCTTAAAACTCAACATTCAGAAAATGAAGATCATGGCATCTGGTCCCATCTCTTCATGGCAAATAGATGGAAAGGAAACAGTGGAAACAGTGACAGACTTCATTTTGGGGGGCTCCAAAATCACTTCAGATGGTGACTGCAGTCATGAAATTAAAAGTCATTTGCTCCTTGGAAGAAAAGCTATGACCATCCTAGAATATTAGCATCCTATCATATTAAAAAGCAGAAACATTACTTTGCTAACAAAGGTATGTCTAGTCAAATCTATGGTTTCTCCAGTAGTCATGTATGGATGTGAAAGTTGAACTATAAAGAAAGCTAAGCACCGAAGAATTGATGCTTTTGAACTGTGGTGTTGTAGAAGACTCTTGAGAGTCCCTTGGACTTCAAGGAGATCCAACCAGTCCCTCTTGAAGGAAATCAGCCCTGAATATTTTTTGGAAGGACTGATGCTGGAGCTGAAACTCCAATACTTTGGCCACCTGATGTGAAGAACTGACTCATTTGAAAAGACCCTGATGCTGGAAAGATTGAAGGCAAGAGAAGTAAGGGTTGACAGAGGATGAGATGATTGGATGGCATCACCAATGCAATGGACATGAGTTTGAGTAAACTCTGGGAGTTGGTGATGGATAGGGAGGCCTGGCATGCTGTGGTCCATGGGGTCACTAACAGTCAGACACATTGAGTAACTGAACTGAACTTCCCAAAATAGTTGGAATAATCCTCCCACTCATTAGCATATGAAATCACCCAGCCTAACCAGGCCACATTAACCAGGCCACATTCCTCTACTCACCCTCTGCATTGGCCCACACTCTGTCTGTGGAATGTGCTCCTCTCTGAATGTGAATAAATCTGTTCCTTACCTATCACTTTGTCTCTCACTGAATTCTTTCTGTGATGAGACATCAAGAACGTGAGTTTCTTTAGGTCCTGAAACCAGGTACTGTGGATTTTGGCTGGGTTCATGTCCCAACCACATGGGTTCAAGTTCCAAGCAGGGTTTTGGCCAGGTCCAAGTCCTGGTCATGTGGGTTCAAGTCCCGAGCAGGGTTTGGGCTGGGTTCAAGTCCCAGCACGTGGGCCAAGTCCCAATCTGAGGTAAAAAGTTTCAGTTTCAAAACTGAAATCCAAAGTCTCTTCAGTTCAGTTCAGTTCAGTCGCTCAGTCGTGTCCGACTCTTTGTAACCCCATGAATCGCAGCATGCCAGGCCTCCTTGTCCGTCACCAACTCCCGGAGTTCACTCAGACTCACGTCCATCGAGTCAGTGATGCCATCCAGCCATCTCATCCTCTGTCGTCCCCTTCTTCTCCTGCCCCCAGTCCCTCTCAGCATCAGAGTCTTTTCCAGTGAGTCAACTCTTCACATGGGGTGGCCAAAGTACTGGAGTTTCAGCTTTAGCATCATTCCCTCCAAAGAAATCCCAGGGCTGATCTCCTTCAGAATGGACTGGTTGGATCTCCTTGCAGTCCAAGGAACTCTCAAGAGTGTTCTCCAACACCACAGTTTAAAAGCATCAATTCTTCGGCACTCAGCTTTCTTCACAATTCAACTCTCACATCCATACATGACCACTGGAGAAACCATAGCCTTGACTAGACTGACCTTTGTTGGCAAAGTAATGTCTCTGCTTTTGAATATGCTATCTAGGTTGGTCATAACTTTTCTTCCAAGGAGTAGGCATCTTTTAATTTCATGGCTGCAGTCACCATCTGCAGTGATTTTGAAGCCCAAAAAAATAAAGTCTGACACTGTTTCCACTGTTTCCCCATCTATTTCCCATGAAGTGATGGGACCAGATGCCATGATCTTCGTTTTCTGAATGTTGAGCTTGAAGCCAACTTTTTCACTATCCACTTTCACTTTCTTTTTTTTTTTCCGATGCAAAAGCAAGAGTTTTTATTACCAAGCTCGAGCTGGGGCTCCCACCGATACCGACGCAGCAGCAGCTATAGGGAGGAGCCCTGAGCTCTGGGTTACATTGCTTATATAGGGTATTATCGCGAGAAAAATTCAAAAAACGGGAGTCTCCGGGTCTGATTGGTCACCTTCTGGTGAAGGGTTAGGTGTTGAGTTCTGATTGGTTCTCCTTTCCTGGGCTTGACTCAAATTTCCTGGGCTGGCCAAAGGTTCTGATTGGTTCGCAGGTGGTGGGGTGAGGTCAGGGGATTTCCAAAGGCTCTTTTCCCAGAACCTTACAAAATCGAGTAGCTTTGATTCTTCATCCCCCCCTTCTCTAGGATCCAGGACAGACCCAATCATGGGTCTGAGGTCAGCTCTATATTGTCTCCTGCTACGGGGGCCCATTGGTAGGGCCGCATATTGGGATCTGAGTATCAGGAGCTGCACCGTGTTGATGCAGTTTTTAATGAAGGCCACTAGCTAGTTTAGTAAGCATGGCCTGAGGGTGAGTAGCAGTAACAAGATAATCAGGGGCCCCACCAAGGAGGGTATGAGAGTTGTGAACCAGGGGGATGAGTTGAACCAGGATTTAAACCAATTTTGAGACATTTTTCTTTTTTTTTTTTTACTCAGCCCTTCTCTTATCTTGGCCAGGGACTCCTTGACTACCCCTGAGTGATTCACATAAAAACAACGTTCTTCCCCTAACGCAGCACATAGGCCCTCTGAGAGACTTCATACTCAAGATACTTCTTGGGAATTGGGGCGGAGGTCTCTTTCTTCTGTAACTTCTTCCTGCTGTGCATGGGCGTAGGCCTGCCTAGTAGAGCAGAAGTCTCTCTCTACCTGATCTAAGTTGGGGTTTTCCACATCTGAAACCAGCTTCTACCCTTGTAGTAACAGCAATTTAGTTGGCCCCTCTCAGAGATGAAATAGACAAGGGCCAAACAGGAGACCTAAGAGGATGGTCATCTCTGGTCCCCGGAAACAGAAGGCAACATTTGGGGTGAAGGTTGCAGGCTTTGTGACCCCTTCTGATGGGTTGGTGGTGAGGCAACAGAGCTGTGCTCCAGCAATCTTGTGTTCAGTCTGAAGTTACCATCTTCCACCTGAATGGGGGCTCAAAGACATTGTTATGCATATTTCTTTGAGTAGGAACCAGGACTCTGTCTGGAGGCTGTACCAACCTTTGATTGTTTCTGTTTTTGTAGACCCTCCCTTCCCTGATTAGCAATTGTTTGAATCCATGCTTTGGAATTCAGTGAAGGTCAAGGAGGCTGAACAAAGTCTATATCCTACAGATAAGAAATGGAGAACACAGAACAGATCTGCACTCCAGAGCCCCAGAGTCCCGCTCAGTTTTAATTTTAGGGAACTAGGCAACTATGACTGTGATAACTTCCTGTCAAAATGGGGCATAGGACTGCCCCAGCTTGGAGTATAGACACTGAATTGGAAGTATTTCTGAGTTCCAAGTTTTAGATCTGAGTCTTGTATGATTAAAATCTTAATCTCATTTCTTTTTAGAAGAATAGGTCTGAAACCCAGTCTGGACCTGGCACTTCAGGGAAACTTGTAGCCATGTAGCCAGTTGCCTAGTTTTATAAAAAGTAAGGTTACTAGCTTCCAGCAGACATTGTTTTGAAAATGGTGGCATCCAAGCCTGATACGACTCAGAAAACTCAAAGTGTTTAGCAATACAAGGTCTAATCTGAAAGTACACCCATAGCATCACCTAGTTATTTCCCAGGATATCTGAACCATAGCTACTCTATTTTGACTTTTAATTGTAAATTTTTCCTTAATAGCCAAAGCAGATTTCACTGTTAATGATGTCAGTGTTTCTCTAGGTACGAGAAGATGCAAGAATTGGGACTCATAAAATCTTCTCCTGAAAAGATCTAACTATCTGAAGGCCTGTTCTGCCAGTTTTTCCCAGAGCACAGAGTGCCTCATTCCTGATTTTCACCCTGAACTCCTTTTTCAGGGGCGTTGAAAGTCAGCAGTTGCAGCGGCCATGGTTTAATCTTTGTAGATGCAGATGGCGAGTGTCAGTCTTCAGTTGGCAGAGCCCCTTTTGCTCATAAACTTGACCATGATTATGAGGGGGGCAGTTCATGACCATTTTATCCCATGGTGCTGAGAGTGTCCATTCTCAGGTAAACAGGCCACTTAATGTGCTGTTACTGGACTAGGCCATAAAACAGTATCTAAAATTCTCTGGACCACCTGTCTTACTAGCTTTTTGGTCCAGGAGAATATTCCCTCTTGTTGCTTCTTGCCATATCTAGAGTTACACTGTTACCATCATTGATCTCATACGGGACTATATATTATTCTATTAGAGGCCTCACACACATACAGTGTAAGAAACAGCAATTTTGTAAAACAGGTGAAATACAAATAACATAGCCAGCGGTATTAGTAAAGTCGCAAGTAAGACTTATGTTAAGAACTTCCATTAGATGTAGCCCAGTATATCTTCAGGTTATCTGACTTAGTCTGTCCTGTAGAATCTTTATCTTCCAGGGAAATTATATATTGGCACCATCTATAAGGAACATAGCCCAGTTTTCTAGTGTCACTAGACTGATTATCTTTAGTATGATTTAATGTTTTAAGTAAATTTTCTCAGGGCCAACCAGTTAGAGTCTGGTAATAGAGAAATTTACCAAGGTAACCCAGAACTAGACACAGGTTACTGGCCACAAACTGAACAATTGGATTGATTTTGAAACTAGCATAGGATCAGGCCTATGATAGAAAAGCGTTTGACTTATATGCAAAGGTCTAAGAAGTCAAGAAAACATAAATGATCATACGAATCAGGTCCAGCATCTTGGGGAAGCTGTCTACCTCTGATGTCGTTGTCTTCTCATCCTGGTGTAGTGTAGTTCTTCTCCTGATAAAAAAAAGTCTTTCCATCCATGTTGGAGACAGTCCCTTAAATTATGTCTTTTTCCAGTCCTGGTTGCAGGTCATGAGGCATCTGATCTTCATCCAAAGATAGATTACTGAGATAAGCTTCAGAAACAAAGTTAGGGTGTTCGGCTGCAGATAACTCTCCGGATTGGTCTTCCCGTGGAGCCAGTGGGAGATCCCGGATGAGCCCCCAAATGTTATGCCCAAGTCGCGAAATCTCCCAATGACCACCAGGGAGCCGATATCCGATGCAAAAGCAACAGAGTTTTTATTATCAAGCTCGAGCTGGGGCTCCCACCGATACCGACGCAGCAGCTATAGGGAGGAGCCTCCACTTTCACTTTCATCAAGAGGCTTTTAGTTCCTCTTCACTTTCTGCCATAAGGGTGGTATCATCTGCATATCTCAGGTTATTGATACTTCTCCCGGCAATCTTGATTCCAGCTTGTGCTTCTTCCAGCCCAGCATTTCTCATGATGTACTCTGCATATAAGTTAAATAAGCAGGGGGACAATATACAGCCTTGACGTACTCCTTTTCCTATTTGGAACCAGTCTGTTGTTCCATGTCCAGTTCTAACTGTTGCTTCCTGACCTGCATACAGGTTTCTGAAGAGGCAGGTCAGGTGGTCTGGTATTCCCATCTCTTGAAGAATTTTCCACAGTTGATTGTGATCCACACAGTCAAAGGCTTTGGCATAGTCAATAAAGCAGAAATAGATGTTTTTCTGGAACTCTCTTGCTTCTTCCATGATTCAGCGGATATTGGCAATTTGATCTCTGGTTCCTCTGCCTTTTCTAAAACCAGCTTATCTTTTAAATCTATAATTTTCCCTCACAGTCTTTCTTCCATCACAATTTATTTCTTGAAGAAATAAGCCAAACTTTGCTCCTTGCCTTCCTATGAGGACTTTTCACATCTGTCTCGTTCTGGAAAGCTATCTTCTGGAAACCTAAAATTATGACCAGAATCAGCCCAGGTTTATAGCATGACTATTTCATAGGAGTACTGTGTAATTCCACTAGGAGAAGCATCATGTCTGCTGCTTCTTCTTTTTCGTGACATTAAGACTGGGCAGTAGGTTTGCTGTTGTCAGCCTGATCCACCTTTATAAAGATTCCCATCAGCAACTCACCGAATGGTTTTAAGAGCCATTAATGATCATGGCCTAAATCCATTATTACATTAGAAGTTCAATGGTGATATTCTATTTCTACCATTGCTTCCATATGCATTAACTGAAATTCTTTTTAAAAGTCTTTTCCAAATTAACTATTTTGCATCCTTAAGAAACTAATTTTTTAAGAAATGTAATATAAAAGCTCAGTTGCTTTACTTCATTTACCAGTTTTCAGCATAGTGCTGGTTTCATAGCATCTTCCAAAGATGACTAATGAGAGTTTATGTGTGTGAGTATCATTAAGAACTAATGGATTTTAACATATTTGATGTATCTCAACTCATTATCATTCTTTTTTGTTGCTAATATTACCCCATCTTTGGCAAGTTCAACCCCCTTCAAATTGGCTCTCATGTCCATTTGATATGAACCCAGTCTCTAATAGCTTCCTTGTCTTTCAGTAGGATAAGATATGCCAGACACATTTTATGTACTTTCTGGCCTAGAATTGGTATCAGCCACTTCTCCAAGGAACTCAACACTCTACAAGCCCTATACTTTTGATATAAACCACACATATAAGACAATAGGAAGGATCAGTGATGATGGGCTGCAATTTACTGATATTTGATGCCAATCTGTCAGCTGTCTGCCCCTAACTGCATATAGGATGTTTATCAAAATAGTAAATGTCATTGCTGTAGATATTTCTATAAAACAAAGTGAGTGAATGTCTCAGTCAAAAGTCTGCTTGCTTCAGGTCATACAATTCCAGTGTACCAAAATAATATTTATCTATTTCTGAAAACTAACTTGGTATTTTTCCTTTCTAGCTATGGCTTCTTTGGATACTCTGTTCATACTTCTTCAGGAACAGCTCTCCAGTCTTATTCCAACCTTCATCTTCCAATGGCACCCAAGCTCTCCCTAACCCATTTAGCTCTTATTCCCACTTCAATTCTGCCTAAGTATGCAACACTCTTCCAAGACATCCTAGTCAGTGAATGTGTGGAATTCTCAAGCTCAGATGAATTTAGTCATTTTCTTTTCTCACTCGTATTCTGTCATAGGCCTATAAAGAGGACACATGGCCTGCTCTCGGTGTGTACACAGCAATACTTTGTCCCTCCTCACTACTCAGCCATTCTTTCTCACCTCTTGAGCAGTCATTTTCTGCAGAGGAAGTCCCTGTGAATTCGCTAAGATGCCATTCTGATTCAGTAGGTCTGAAGTAGAGACCAAGTTCTGCGTTTCTAACAGGCTCCCTTAGGCAAATGGCACTGTCCTGGATCACACTCTGAGAAGCAAGGCTCTACTGTGGTGCTGCTTATGCTCCTATGAGGAGGTATTTCACACCTTTCTCTTTAACCTCATCCTCTGTTCATCTCTGCTCCCATGCTTGATGGTCTCCACCCTTGCTTCAGCTAAAACAAAAGACTGACATCAAGTGGGAGCTTGAACAATTGATATACCGCTACCTTTCTGACAGAAAGACAGACCACCACTACCTTTTCGGCAATGAAGAACCTGTAACAGCCTGTGGTATTTTAAAAACATGTTTCAGATTATTTGTCATTTTCTGTCTTCAAAAAGAGAAGTCTGATGCTCCTCCCCAAGAACACAAGCCAGCCTTGGAGACTTGTTTCTAAAGAACTGCAGAGGAAGTAAGGCTGAGCGACTTCCAAGGCTAGGTCATAAAGAAAATACAGCTTCTGCTCCCCTCTCTTTGAACCATGTACCTTGGAAACTACCCTGAGGCTGTTTGTTAGAGAGACCAGGCAGAGATAAGAGAAGCCTGAGGAGCCCTCACTATTCCAGCCCAGCTGTTTGAGTCTTCCCAGCACAGGGACCAGGCACGTGAAGCAACTGGGTTTCACATGATTCAAGCCCCAGGCACTGACTGCAACAACAGCATGAGACACCAAGAGCCAGAACTCCCCTGCTGAACTACAGGAAACACACAGAACCATGAGCTAATAATAAACAATTTTTAATGCTCTAAGTCTGTTTGAGGTGTCTTTTTATTTAGCAAGAGATAATTAGAAACATATCACATTTCTCCTTGGCCCAGACTGCCAAAAATTTCAGAGTCCAATTTGATACCGGATCACTCCAACTACATTAGCTCTCATGGTTATCATATTTGCTTCTTCCTCTTTTCTGAGTCCTTATTTTTCCCAGTTTATTAGCTTCATTATTCCTCTGTCCTTTTTTTTCTTTTTTGGTAGGCTACTTCAAATTATTTTAGAAAATAGAGGAGGCACAAACAATGATCAGTTTCTCTCCCACTTACCTTTACAATTTCATGTCTCAATGTGTATTTTTTTTCATTCTTTCATATTATCTCAGAAAAAAAAATCCTATTTCTTTTCCCTCCTCCAGTATCTTTAATCTTCCGCTGCCTGTCTCCCTGCCATGTGATTTTAAATAAGGACAAAATTTTTCTATCTTGAGAAAACATTTACTCGTTGACTACTGCTCTGCTTATTACTATCTTTATAGTCAGTCTGATGAATGTGTCACTGCTATTTTACTCAAGCTCAAACTGAGTTTTCACTTCTATGTCAGTATGTGAAATATAACAGCTTCTCCAAATTAAGCATGTGAATACGGCTGGTGCTTTAATTTAACACAGAAGAATGTCAATACAGTGCTATTGTTGTTACACACAAAACATTCCTCTGGCAGCACTGAAAAACACCTCTTCAGTTACTGCATATATCTCCAGTGGACAAATTTTGGTCATCTATCCTCTATTCTTTAGCAATTTGTGGAAGCACATTTCTGCTTCACCCTCCCAAACATTGTTAATTTTATCTCCAACATTCATTCAGAAGTAGCACTATATCTCTCATCATTTGGTCCAATGGCAGGAAAAGTGACATTTTTTACTAATATTTAATTGTGTCATGCATGTGATAATGCAATAAATCCCCCCTCTTTGATGCTGCCTTCCTGCACTGTGAACTAATATCTCCTCATTCTTTACTATGACAACATCTGTCCCCAGCTTTGATAAGCACTCATTAGAAGTACTGGTTGGGGAGAGTGGCTTGTCACTGGGAACAAAATGGGGGTAAGAGGATGTGGGCCAAAATTGGTCCAGGATCAGAAATACGTTTACAACATTGCTGGGAGTGGATGTGATGAATTTCAATAAAAATGCCAGACTATATTCTTTGCATTTAATGAGTGTTGGTCTATGAGGTTCTAATTTTTAGAAGCTGGTTATTAATTAAAATAATAAATATTTAATAAGTAAATAAAAACAATTATTTATTACAAAAATCTACTTTGGGAATTACCAATTCTCTTCTGAAAACCATTCAATGGTTCTCGCATTCTTTGGCTTGGCTCATAAGATCGGCATCATCCAGTCTCACCCTTGCCTCTTTATCCCTTCCCTTCCATTTCAGTTTCACGACTGGCAAAAATGCTTATCTGTGTTTCTACAAAATTACACTATTTGTTTCACCACAGTTGTGACACTTTTTGTTAACCCAAGATTTCCAGATACTGGTCTCTTTGACAAGATTTCTATCTCCTATTCTTCAAATCCCACCTTACTACTATACTTCTGATTATTACCTGCTATCTCTCAAATCTCGACTGGAGTTATCAACCCCATAGAAGGCCTGACTACCCACAGTTGGGTAATCTGCCCTTTCTTGATGTTCATATGAATCCCATCATGTCACTACAACCACTGTACGGGATTCACCTTCTCATGTGTCTGAGGGTTGGGGGGGATCAGTTGTTTTACTTTAACATTATAGCTCCTGTTCTTATAGAATCTAACATAACACTGGAATATGATACATTTGCAATGAATGAAACCTGCACCTTTCTTCTCTTCAATTATTAAAAACAGCACATTTTATACATTTGGAGGTAGGTTTGGTTTTCTAATATAATCAAAAGTTATTAGGATTAAGTAGGGAAATAAAACAAAGATCAAATTTTAATAAAAGATTTTTGAGAGGATAAGCAACATAATTACTATCCCTCTCTAAAAAAAACTCATATAGCTGCAGAATAATGAGGCTTCTTTTGAAATGTCACTGAAAACCACCCCCAAAGAAGGATTTAGATTGTGAGAAATAACATCTGAGGAAAATCAAAATATCACACCTTAAAGAAAATCTTCTCAGTGGGACAATTTTGCTTTGGCTGTATGAGCAGCAATTATGTAGACAGTGGTTCCAGTGGAAAAAGTCCTGCAGTGGAGCTCCCAGTGAGGTAGGCTGGGACCTGGGACTCTTTACCAGAGTGCTCACACAGGGATGAATGATCCTGGAGCAACAGAATGCAAGAGAATATAGGGGCTAAATACAGCTGCACACAGGTGCGTCCAGTGCAGTTATCAACAACAGGACACAAAAAGGCCACAAACCAACTGCCACTGCTTGAGGTGCAGGAGCAAAAGCAGGTCCTGCGCATATCCCTGCCACAGCACCACCAAGGGGCTGAGCAGGCCACCTAAGCCACACCTCCTGCCCAACTTGTCTACCTGCTTCTGCGTTACCCCTTTTGAACAGTGGGAAACAAGTACTTGTTTTTGCTCCCTTGTGCTTCAACAGGAGTCCCATAAAAGCCTTGCCTAAAGTTCTCATCAGGCTTCCTCTCAATTTCTATTGATTAAAGAGTCCAAGGACCCAGATCGGTAACACAAATTCTGTTTCTAGGTCTGGTGTTGACTGGGCATATGACCTCGGGGGAAAGCTTTCACTGTGTGTTTCCTTCCCCTTGGCAAGAGAAAGGATTAATAGTGTTGTTTATCCAGGTTCTGTTACACTGTGAACATTCTGGGGCCTGGGGAACTAAATGCCAGGAGCAACTCCAGGTACTGTCACAACCATAATGTCCCCAAGGGGCGGCACTGCTCCCATGGAGAACTACCACCTGACAGTCTTTCCAGCCCTTTAAAGCTCTATTGCTGGGCTGCGCTCCACAGGCCTACAAGTCTTGTACTTGCCCAGAGATAGCAACAGAGACATCAGTGATTTATTGGACAGGGAGATCTTACACAAGGGTCCCAGAGTGACACCCCACAGTGTGCAGCTCAGGGTGAACAAGCAGGACATGGCATCAGCCTCAGCTACTCATGGGAGAAGGAGACTACCACTTATAGGGTGAAACTAACATGAAGTGGGCTCATCAGTTATGAGGGACTCATTAAGCCCTATAATTAAGAGGATCGGCTAGTCCTGTTAGTGAAGCAAGAGAAGAGCCAGCTTGAATGGCCTGATCATACATCTATCATCCTACAAAAGAACCAGAGACTTCTGAACTTGACTAGTTTTTTTTTTTTTTTTTTTTAACAATCATCACTTTTATTTGCTTCCAACAGTGGTCTTAGGCGATTCAGCCAATTAAAGGGCTTTTCTGATGTGACTCTTTCTCATTATTTGGGCCCTGTTAGGGTATCTGAAATAGCTCAACTGGAATTCCATCACCTCCACTAGCTTTGTTTGTAGTAATGCTGTCTAAGGCCCACTTGACTTCACATTTCAGGATATCTGGCTCTAGATGAGTGATCATACCATCGTGATTATCTTTGTTGTGAAGATCTTTTTTGTATAGTTCTTCTGTGTATTCTTGCCACCTCTTCTGAATATCTTCTGCTTCTGTTAGGTCCATACCATTTCTGTCCTTTATCGAGCCCGTCTTTGCATGAAATGTTCCCTTGGTATCTCTAATTTTCTTGAGGAGCTCTCTAGTCTTTCCCATTCTGTTGTTTTATTTCTTTGCATTGATCGCTGAGGAAGGCTTTCTTATCTCTTCTTGCTATTCTTTGGAACTCTGCATTCAGATGCTTATATCTTTCTTTTTCTCCTTTGCTTTTCGCTTCTCTTCTTTCACAGCCATTTTGCTCTTTTGCATTTCTTTTCCATGGGGATGGTCTTAATCCCTGTCTCCTGTACAATGTCACGAACCTGAGTCCATAGTTCAGCAGGCACTCTATTTATCAGATCTAGTCCCTTGAATCTATTTCTCACTTCTACTGTATAGTCATAAGGGATTTGATTTAGGTCATACCTGAATGGTCTAGTGGTTTTCCCTACTTTCTTCCATTTAAGTCTGAATTTGGCAATAAGGAGTTCATGATCTGAGCCACAGTCAGCTCCCAGTCTTGTTTATGCTGACTGTATAGAGCTTCTCCATCTTTGGCTGTAAAGAATATAATCATCTGATTTCAGTGTTAACCATCTGGTGATGTTCATGTGTAAAACTCAGCAGTGGCCACAGAACTGGAAAAGGTCAGTTTTTATTCCAATCCCAAAGAAAGGCAATGCCAAAGAATGCTCAAACTACTGAACAATTGCACTCATCTCACATGCTAGTAAAGTAATGCTCAAAATTCTCCAAGCCAGGCTTCAGCAATATGTGAACCGTGAACTTCCAGAGGTTCAAGCTGGTTTTAGAAAAGGCAGAGGAACCAGAGATCAAATTGCCAACATCTGCTGGATCATGGAAAAAGCAAGAGAGTTCCAGAAAAACATCTATTTCTGCTTTATTGACTATGCCAAAGCCTTTGACTGTGTGGATCACAATCAACTGTGGAAAATTCTGAAAGAGATGGGAATACCAGAACACCTGACCTGCCTCTTGAGAAACCTGTATGCAAGTCAGGAAGCAACAGTTAGAACTGGATATGGAACAACAGACTGGTTCCAAATAGGAAAAGGAGTACATTAAGGCTGTATATTGTCCCCCTGCTTATTTAACTTATATGCAGAGTACATCATGAGAAATGCTGGGCTGGAAGAAGCACAAGCTGGAATCAAGATTGCCGGGAGAAATATCAATAACCTCAGATATGCAGATGACACCACCCTTATGGCAGGAAGTTAAGAAGAACTAAAAAGCCTCTTGATGAAAGTGAAAGAGGATAGTGAAAAAGTTGGCTTCAAGCTCAACATTCAGAAAATGAAGATCATGGCATCTGGTCCTATCACTTCATGGGAAATAGATGGGGAAACAGTGGAAACAGTGTCAGACTTTATTTTTTGGGGCTCCAAAATCACTGTAGATGGTGACTGCAGCCATGAAATTAAAAAACGCTTACTCCTTGGAAGATAAGTTATGACCAACCTAGATAGCATATTCAAAAGCAGAGACATTACTTTGCAAACAAAGGTCCATCTAATCAAGGCTATGGTTTTTCCAGTTGTCATGTATGGATGTGAGAGTTGGACTGTGAAGAAAGCTGAGTGCTGAAGAATTGATGCTTTTGAACTGTGGTGTTGGAGAAGACTCTTGAGAGTCCCTTGGAGTGCAAGGAGATCCAACCAGTCCATTCTAAAGGAGATCAGCCCTGGGTGTTCTTTGGAAGGAATGATGCTAAAGCTGAAACTCCAGTACTTTGGCCACCTCATGCGAAGAGTTGGCTCATTGGAAAAGACTCTGATGCTGGGAGGGATTGGGGGCAGGAGGAGAAGGGGACGACAGAGGATGAGATGGCTGGATGGCATCACTGACTCGATGGACCTGAGTTTGAGTGAACTCCATGAGATGGTGATAGACAGGGAGGCCTGGCGTGCTGCAGTTCATGGGATTGCAAAGAGTCAGACATGACTGAGTGACTGAACTGAACTGAGCATATCTGAGATCTCACCATAAGATTCTGAATCTGGGTTTAAACACTGACATTTTGGGACTTTTACATAAGTACTGCTGCTGCTGCTGCTAAGTCGCTTCAGTCGTGTCCGACTCTGTGCGACCCCATAGACGGCAGCCCACCAAGCTCCCCTGTCCCTGGGATTCTCCAGGCAAGAACACTGCAGTGGGTTGCCATTTCCTTCTCCAATGCATGAAAGCGAAAAGTGAAAGTGAATTCACTCAGTTGTGTCCAACTCTTTGTGACCCCATGGACTGCAGCCTACCAGGCTCCTCCATCCATGGGATTCTCCAGGCAAGTGTACTGGAGTGGGCTGCCACTGCCTTCTCCGCTACATAGGTACTAGATTCCTGAGAAACTCAAACTAAGGTTTACTTGTTATCTGGAAATAAGTAGAGAAGAAAGAATTAATCTACTAAGGAAAGATAGTCTAAAATTAGGAAGATCTTGATACAGTTTTAGGAATTAGAATATTTCCCTCTAGGGATGAGAGATAAAGGTAGTAAGCATAGCCATCAGTTAGTGCACCAGCTAAAACTACCTTAATCCACTGCTAAGGGATACAAAAAACTTCACTACCTCTGACGTTTCCTATGACGCAGTGGGGAATAAACAATAAAAATGAAAAGAGAGAGAACATAAGTACTAGGGAGAATACAAAAGAAGCACTAGAGCCGAGAGGCTGATGAGATAGAAATTTTTCCTAGACTTTCACACTATCAGTGTGAAACAATGTAGTTTGAAACAATCTCAGTCACACAGTATTAAGAATTTACAGACTATTCTTCGCTTTTTCTCCAGCCCCTAAAATATAACATTCACTAAATATTTGTGCAGGGAATAGTAAGAGCCTAAATATTTATTGATTGTTGTTTTCGAATGCACAAAAGAATGGGATAACCCATTAGCCCCATTTGGACTTCCTGATAGCTCAGTTGGTAAAGAATCTGCCTGCAGTGCAGGAGACCTGGGTTCGATCCCTGGTTTGGGAAGATTCCCCTGGAGAAGGGAAAGGCTACCCACTGCAGTATTCTGGCTTGGAGAATTCCATGGACTGTATCATCAATGGGGTCGCAAAGAATCGGACACAGCTGAGTGACTCACTTCACTTCATCAGCCTCATTTGCCTCCCATCACTGGTTACTAAGACAAACTGGGTCACAAGGCCCTCTCTGATGAAATGGGATTTAACATGAGGAGAGTTAGAAACAAGTGTGCTCTCAGGGAGATGACAAGTTGAAGGGAGAACCAGGATAAATTAACTGGCTGAACTATCCCAACTTCTTCCACTTGACAAGTTAGTCAACAGCCAGGTCTGTTAATATACCATTTCTGGCAATCTCACTCTGTGGTACCAAAGAGATTTGAACTTCTCATTAACATTATTTCAAGAGCCCTAAATCGACCACAGCAATATATTCTAATAGAAGTGAAAGCCTGTAAATCAAAGGACTAAGCATAAACTTTATAGTTGGGCAGATGTAGGTTTGAATCCTAGAAGAGAGTATACATCGCTATGTTCCTGTCCCGCATTTTAAATCCATCCACCTTCCTCCCACTTCAGGAGCAGAGGCATTGCATTGGAAGGAGCTAATGTGGAAAATTCTGAAAGAGATGGGAATACCAGAACACCTGACCTGCCTCTTGAGAAACCTATATGCAGGTCAGGAAGCAACACTTAGAACTGGACATGGAACAACAGACTGGTTCCAAATAGGAAAAGGAGTACATCAAGGCTGTATATTGTCACCCTGTTTGATTAACTTATATGCAGAGTACATCATGAGAAACGCTGGGCTGGAAGAAGCACAAGCTGGAATCAAGATTGCCGGGAGAAATATCAATAACCTCAGATATGCAGATGACACCACCCTTATGGCAGAAAGTGAAGAGGAACTCAAAAGCCTCTTGATGAAAGTAAAAGTGGAGAGTGAAAAGTTGGCTTCAAGCTCAACATTCAGAAGACGAAGATCATGGCATCTGGTCCCATCACTTCATGGGAAATAGATGGGGAAACAGTGGAAACAGTGTCAGACTTTATTTTTTGGGCTCCAAAATCACTGTAGATGGTGACTGCAGCCATGAAATTAAAAGATGCTTACTCCTTGGAAGAAAAGTTATCACCACTTTTAACTGATAACTGAAAAGTTATTAGTATAGCATACTGAAAAGCAGAGACATTACTTTGCCAACAAAGGTCCATCTAGTCAAGGCTATGGTTTCTCCAGTGGTCATGTATGGATGTGAGAGCTGGACTGTGAAGAAGCTGAGCGCCAAAGAATTGATGCCTTTGAACTGTAGTGTTGGAGAAGACTCTTGAGAGTCCCTTGGACTGCAAGGAGATCCAATCAGTCCATTCTGAAGGAGATCAGCCCTGGGGTTTCTTTAGAGGGAATGATGCTGAAGCTGAAACTCCAGTACTTTGGCCACCTCATGCGAAGAGTTGACTCATTGGAAAAGAACCTGATGCTGGGAGGGATTTGGGGCAGGAGGAAAAGGGGACGACAGAGGATGAGATGGCTGGATGGCATCATGGACTTGATGGACATGAGTCTGAGTGAACTCCGGGAGATGGTGATGGACAGGGAGGCCTGGCGTGCTGCGATTCATGGGGTCACAAAGAGTCGGACACGACTGAGCGACTGAACTGAATCAGACAGATTAGGTAAAACCCTCTAGGGTATAAGACTCAGTTTGTACTTAGTTTTTATCTTGATGAAAAATGCATAAAATGTGCAGTTGTCCCAAAAAACTAATAGAACTTCACTCATGTTTTACTGTACTTGGAATCAAGTACGTGTATACAAGTACCATCATGATTTATTATTGTATCTTCAGTAGAGCTGTTGTCTTTTGGGGATATTAATTGGTAATATGGTGCTCCATACTATAAGATAGGGAATGTGTGGTCATTCCAGTCCATCATCAACTGAAGCTACACCACAACTATAAGACTGTAGTTGTATGGATGGCCTCAAGCAAGTTACTTAACCTCAGTAAGCCTCCTTATTTTTCAAAAGGGAATTATAATAACATACAGAGTTCAGACTGTGTTAGGTCCTCCTCTGAATACTTTATATTGCATTATTTAATCCTCATAACTTTCCTGGGAGGTAAGTATATTGTCATCACCATTTTATAGAAGAGTCAGTCTGGAGTCCAGAAAGATTAAATACCTTGTCTAAGGTTATACAGCTTTTAAATGGTGTTGCTTGCATTTATCTATAGACTGTCTGGCTCTGGAGTTCAAGTTTTTAGTCACTGTGCTATAGCTGCTTCTCTTGCTCAACTCTGAAATATTCTAAACAGCAATCATTACAAGCAGATCTTATTGTTACACTGCTTTAAAATTTTATAATAGCTCCATGCTGCTCTCAGGGAAATGACCAAGTTTCTATTAGGAACTAAAGACCCTGAATGATCTGGTATATGCATGATATATGGAGTACAACATATATTGTGTATATAATATGCCTTATACGTGACATATACTTCATATATAAGAAGAATTTTAAGGTTATATATTTATATTATAGCATATTTTTGTTATATAATTTTTCTTAAAAAATGCAATCATACCAAACCCATCATTACATCACTTGTTTTTTTAAACTTAATGATATGAACATCTTTTCAAATTCATTAATACAATTTTGCAACATCACTTTTGCTATACAGCAGTTGAACTGCTAGAGTCAGACAATCATAAACAAACTTTATTATTAAAAAAATGCTACACTGAGATCACCTTTATGGCTAAAAGTTTAGCGTAATTCTTAATTATTCTCTCAGGAAATTTTTCTAAAATTTAAATTACTGGGTTCAAGAGCATATGTGTTTTTGAGGCATTCGGTGTGTACTGCTAAAGTGAAGTTGCTCAGTTGTGTTCGACTCTTTGCAACTCCATGGACTGTAGCCTACCAGGCTCCTCCATCCGAGAATTTTCCAGGCAAGAATATTGGAGTGGGTTGCCACTTCCACTGCCCTCCAAAAACCTTTTACTGATGTCTATTCACACTAGTAAGAGTGCATAGCTTCCTAGGATCATTCTATTTTAGTGTGGTCAGTTTGGTAGGTAAAACAAATACCGAACCAGGATACTGTTATAATTTGCACTTCTTTGAATGTTATTGAGACTAAGCAAGTTTGTATATACCTACTGGATTTTTGTGTTCTGGGTGAAATGCCCAGTTTTAAATTGAGGTATTTTGGTTGTTTATAAGACCTCATATGTCTATTCATCACCTATTTATTTAGCATCCATACCATTTTCTGAGCACTGTGTTTGAAATACAATTCAGTTGATGATCAAACCAACTTTTACAACCTCCCTGAGGTCCTTTCAGCTTTGGCTCTTAATTCAGTCCCAAGGCCAATGACGCATATTTTAGGTTTTCATTACAGCAGACTGAATGTTTGTGCCCTCTGCTCCAAATTCCTACCTAGAAACCTACTGCCCAAATTGACGGCCTCTGGGAGATGATTAGGTCTTAAAGATGGACTGGGATTAGTGTTTCTACAAAACAGAGCACACAGCTCCCTAACCATTCCCACAAACTGAAGTTACAGCTAGAAGGCATGGTTCATGAACCAGGAGGTGGACCCTCCCCTGACAGCAAATCCACTGCTTCGTATCTTGTACCTCCAGAACTGGGAGGCACATGGCCTTCTGTTTATAAGCCACCCAGTCTTCAGCATTTTTTATAGGAGCTCAGATGGACTAAGACCGCCCCTTTAACCCATTTCAGTTGTTGACTGCTGCCTGAAATCATTTTATTATGTGCCCTGATTCGGGGACAATCTCACTCATGATTAGGCTCACCAAGATAATTCTCCAGTTGGTTTTGATCCCTCTCATTTAGAGTCTGGAATGGGACACTCAGATGCCTGGTCCTCTCTCCCTTTCCAGGTCTAGTCTCAGGGCCTTTCCTTTCCATATGGCTTCTCCATGTGGTCTCTTCACATACTCACTCCAGCAAAGTTGTCAGATTTCTTGCATAGAAGTTCAGTACTCCCCAAAGCCCACAAGGGGCTCTCATTGGGCCTTATTAAAGTTTAGGCCCAAACTGGCACAGTGTTAGTTTTGCCATGCTCTTTTAGTTAAGCAGTCACAGAGCTAGCTGAGATACAAGAGGATGGGAAATAAATTCTATCTCTCAATGAAAGAGTGACACAGAATATCTTCCATCTTTAATCTACCATAAATCCTAAAGGTTTCAACATGACTTGAAAGTATTTTTCCATATTTATTATTATAACTGTTTACAATGGATTTGATGTGTAGGTGATTTTTAATTATACACATGAAATTTATTAGTATTCTCCTAGATAATTCTCCTAGATAATTCCAGCTTCTGGAACATATACAAAATGTTTTTATCAAAAGAAAAACAGACAAAACAATTATCTTGGTTTGTCTGGGATGGTGTATGGGAAAAGGGTGTATGGGAATATGGAATATGAATAGACTTTCATTTTCTTAATAGTCTTTTTGTATTTTTTAAAGATAATAAATGTATATGATTTTTATATTTTCATTCTAAAAGCAGAACAAAAGAAGGCAGAGGTGTAGAAAAAGGGGAGGAGGAGGTTAAATGGCAGAAGAGGCGGCAGAGGATGAAATATGACAAAGAAAAGCTACACCAAAGTTTGATCACACCAAAGTTTAAAAATATTTATAAAAACCTAACCTAGAAAATTTTTGAAATTCTTTTTTTTTCACTTCTAAATATTTAATTCATTTTCTTTGGTAAGATATGAGTTAGCATCTCTAATTTTTTTTCTTTTTTACAATTGGGTAACTGGAAACATAAATTTAGTTATTCATTTTATTATTCAATTATTCAATTATTTATTAATTAAGAACCTTCTATACACTAAGCTAAGCACTCGTTATAAATGAATGTATAGAGGCGAAAGAAACTGACTGGTTAAGTACAGCTATGGAGTTTCTGTGCTCCATAAAGAATTGACTCCATAAGGAACTGACTCCTTGGAAAAGACCCTGCTGGGAAAGATTGAAAGCAGGAGGAGAAAGGGATGACAGAGGAGGAGATGGTTGGATGGCATCACTGACTTGATGGACATGAGTGTGAGCAAGCTCTGGGAGTCGGTGATGGACAGGGAAGCTTGGCATGCTGCAGTCCACGGGGTCACAGAGTCGGACATGACTGAGCGACTGAACTGACCTGATGGAGCTTCTAATAGTGCAGTAGGGGAATCAATAAGCAAATGGATATATAATCACAATTTTGACATGTGCAATAAAGGGAGAGAATGGGGGTTGTAACCACAAAACAGAGAGGTAAATAATGGGAGTAGAAACTTAGAAAAAAAACAGGGCATGGGTGGGAGCAGTGTAAACTGAAGAACTAGGAAGCATGAAAGGATGGAACACATGAGCAAAAAGAAGTAATCTTAATTATTTTTTAATAATGGATTAAAACTGAGGGGAGTTAATATTATCTGTGGAAGGAACTGGGTTAAATCAAAGGGACTAAGTCACAAAGGTCCGTCTAGTCAAGGCTATGGTTTTTCCTGTGGTCATGTATGGATGTGAGAGTTGGACTGTGAAGAAGGCTGAGCACCGAAGAATTGATGTGTTTGAACTGTGGTGTTGGAGAACACTCTTGAGAGTCCCTTGGACTGCAAGGAGATCCAACCAGTCCATTCTGAAGGAGATCAGCCCTGGGATTTCTTTGGAAGGAAAGATGTTAAAGCTGAAACTCCAGTACTTTGGCCATCTCATGTGAAGAGTTGACTCATTGGACGAAACTCTGATGCTGGGAGGGATTGGGGGCAGGAGGAGAAGGGGACGACCGAGGATGAGATGGCTGGATGGCATCACTGACTCGATGGATGTGAGTCTGAGTGAACTCCAGGAGTTGGTGATGGACAGGGAGGCCTGGCGTGCTGCCATGGGGTCACAAAGAGTCAGACACGACTGAGCGACAGAATTGAACTGAACTGAACTGAACTGAAGTCATAAAAGGTAATTCAAAGGTAATGACTGCTTAGGATAACAACAAAGTTTCACCTCAAAATGACATCATGCAGAATTGCCAAAAGTTATACAAAGTCAAAAACAAATGACTGCTATATCATGTCCTTTCTCCATTATTTGTGTATTCCATTTCTGCTATGTTGTTCTTTCACTGTATCAGTTAAGATAATATGTATGAAAGCTTACTGAAGAAGTACCAGCCAAATGTAAGGGATTGTTGCTATTACAAATTGGAGCTCAGTTCTTGTTTGTGAACTGCTTCTCCCAGAATAATATATATAATACTAGGACAGACCATTCTGTTCCTTGACTCTTACCGATATGTTAATATAATCAAGTTCTGGGAATTAACCTTCCCTTCATGTCAGAGGATGCTAAACTCTATGGGACAGCTTTTCTTCTGGAAGCTTCCAACTGCAATCAATTATATAGACAATTGAGCAGAATTTACAAGGACACTGCAAAATCCAAAGTGCATCTGGGTCATTCATTCTATAACACTGTCTCAGGTAATTATTCTGCTTTTGTATGAAGCATTTAGAGCATGGAAAATAACTAGATTTTGTCACTGTTGTAGTAACAACTTCAAATTGCTTCAATAGCTAGCTTTTTTTAAGATTCAGAATTCTATCATAAAAAATACATTTACTTGTCTTTTCTCATTTTACTTTCAATGCAGCACTTCCAAAACAGGAAGAAGAAATATATTTGACCTTGAAAGCAAGTGCTAGAAAAAATAGCCTGTCTAAGTGTTACTGTTCACCTAAAATATTTTATTATAGGGTTGCTCGATGGCACTGCTATAATCAAGAATCTGCCATCATTTTTTAAGCTCCTTGTTTCACAGGCTTATAACTTCTTTAAAAGTCACCCAAGGATCTTCAATCTCACTGCCAGTTCAGAAAAGAATACACACAGAGAGACACGTACACTTCCATTCTCCTAGCTAAAATGTCACATTGCACTTGATAATGTTAAAAATTCTATAATTTTTATAGTTAGGGCTTTAGTTGAACAGCATAAAACTATTCCAACTTTCCTCCCCAATAACTGATCCGAAGGACAAATTTTAAGTTTCTAGTCTTTGCCACTGCCAAGTATTATCATAGTTTTCATTATACCATCTTGGTTTAGGGTATTATAATGCAAGGAAAGAATGTATGTGAAACGTCAACAGTAAATGCTAAATTTTTATTATCCACTTTGATGCACTGTCTTCTAATATCCTGCGTTGCTCCAGGAAAGTCTAAGACAATTATTCTTTTTCTAACTAATTAACTTAATAGTGGCTGCATTGGGTCCTAGTTGCCGCATGGGCTTTTCTCCAGGTGTAGTAGCAGGGGCTGCCCTCTAAGTGTGGTGCACAGGCTTCTCATTATGGCGGGTTCTCCTGCTGCGGAGCACAGGCTCTAGGTGTGGGGGCTTCAGAAGCCGCGGTGCGAGCGCTCAGGAGTTCCTGAGCTCTAGGGCACAGGCTCAGTATTTGTGGCACTCAGGCTTTGCTCCAGGGCATGTGTGATTCTCCCTGACTGGGAATGGAACCCATGTCTCCTGCATTGGCAGGCAGATTCTTTACCTCTGAGCCACCGGAGAAGCCCTAGGACAATTATTCTTCTTCCTTTGCAAATGACCTTTATTTTTCTCTCTGGAAGATTTTTTTTATTACTATTTTAAAATTTGATTTATCTATTTATTTTTGGCTGCACTGGGTTTTTGTCGCTATGTGTGTGCTTTCTTTAGCTGCTGCGAGTGGGGGCTACTCTTTGCTGCGATGCATGGGCTTACTGCGGTGGCTTGTTTTATTGCAAAGAATGGGCTCTAGGCACGTGGGCTTCGGCAGTTGCAGCACCCGGGCTTAGTAGTTGTGGCGCACGGGCTTAGCCCTGCAACATGTGGGATTTTCCCAGATCAGAGATCAAACCCGTGTTCCCTGCATTGGCAGGTGGATTTTTAACCACTGGACCACCAGGGAAGTCTCTCTGGAAGACTTTAGAATCTGCCTATTATCCTTGGTATTGGGTAATGTCATTATTACTGTGACTTGAAATGTTTTTACTATTACTTTGTATTGGATGTTTCTACATGATTCTATATAATTCCATTTTTTAAGTTAAAATGTAAAAGTAAGGTACTAAAATCCAAAGGGACACTCTTTGTGTAAGGGTTGGACTTGTCAAGAAGTGACCTTCATCATCAGATGGGTATTCTTTTACTTGAGAAACTTTCAAATGTCATTTTCTTAAAGACTTTTCTAGAATCATTCATTTTTATCTGTGAAAACATCCCCAGTGTCTTATATGGGATTGTACACCTAGTTGTCAGCATTCTTACAGCTGATGGCATTAAAGCCCTAGGGTCCATGTTCAATAAGTAGACTTTGTTCTAAGCACCCCTGCTTTTTTTTTTCAAGACTCTCTTCATTGTCTGGGCAGAGCTGGGAGTCTTTCTGTTTCTTTTGTTGGAATATGTTAGGGTTGTTAACACAGATAAACAAGCTTAGCAAACATTTTATCATGTATAGAAACAGAACTGAGAGTGCATGAGAAGTGGGTGAGAATAATTACCTCTTCTGCAGGGCTCAGGAGAGGCTGCAAAGACGAATCATCACTAAATCTGGGTTTTGAAGTAGGAAGATGCAAACTGACTAAAACGTGTGGGTGGCAGGGATGGACAGAGAAGAGCACTTGCAGTAAGAAATATCTGTACAATATCAAGGAAGTCTGGAAGAAAACAGTCCATTCCTGAAGCAAGAAGGCATTTGATGCCATAATGTCGGCACTTAATATTAGGGACAGGGCAGAGAAGTAGCATTTCATCTGATTTAAAGATGAACATAATTAATTTGTTTCTTTTAAAGTACACAAGCCCTTTATCTTTTAAATGTAAAGTTTAATTATCTGTTTGTTTACCCTAATCTGGACTAATCATTGTGTCTCAGTTCTATCATTTGCTACTTGTATCTAGTGACACGTAACTTAAGAACTTTGGTCCTCTATAAAATGGATACAGAATCTGCTTGTATCAGTCGGGATTTCTAGTTTTGTGCAAGAGAAAGCAATACTTGCTATTCTAAGCAGAAAAGAGTTTGAGTAAAGGATATTGGAAATGTTTCTGAAAGTGGAAAACTAAGTTTGGATATTATGCAATCATGACAAAGTCCAAAATCCTTCCACAGCCCTGGTACCACGGAGCATCACAGCCACCTGTATTAGGCACAGACACTGATGTCTCTGCTGCTGTGTGTTGGATGCAGCTGCTAGAAGCACTTCACTGCTGCCTCTGGGAACTAGATGTGGCTGTGGAGGTATTTGTCTGGGGCTGTGAATCTGATTGGCACAATTCCATGACCTGTGTGTAATGGAGTGACAGAGTAAGCAAGGCACTGTTTTCCAGATTCTCCATGAAGACATAGGTTCTGCTTCACAAGGAGGGTTAGAGTTCTCCAAACAGAAAACAGGGATGAATACTGGCTGGTTGAGAAGAATGATAAATGTCCATATGGTTCAGCTTATCGAAAGGATTTTGGAAAATATATAAGCCACTATAAAGCAGAAAACTCAAATAATGCTTGGTATTATTAGTATTATCTTTAGGACATCAATGTCAGGGAGATTGTTGAATCAATTCTGTATTAGTTTTCTATTGCTTTATAGAAAATTACGATAGGATAGTGACTTAAAAACAACAACCATCACTGCAGAGTATTTGTGGGTCAGCAATTCAGGGATGGTTGAACTCTGTGGGTCTGTTGCAGGGTCTCTCTGCAGGTTGCAGAGAGGTTGCAGTTAAGATGTCAACTGA
Organism: Ovis aries; assembly: GCF_016772045.2. Taxonomy (NCBI): domain Eukaryota; kingdom Metazoa; phylum Chordata; class Mammalia; order Artiodactyla; family Bovidae; genus Ovis; species Ovis aries. The sequence goes on from NC_056060.1 coordinate 54,704,026, forward strand.
CTGGAGGATCCACGTCTAAAACAGCATTCTCACACGAGGCAGCCTCAGCTTCTTGATGGCTATTAGCAGGAGATCTGAGTTCCTAACCTCATGGATCTCTCTATAAAGTCCCTTGAATGTCCTAACAACACGTTCACAGGCTTTCTCCAGAGAGAGATATGAGAGAGGGAAAACAAGGTGGAAGTTCCAGTGTCATTTTACAATGTATATTTGCTAGTTTTGCTCTACCATTCCTACCACATTCTGTTTGTTAGAAGCCAATCACTAAATGTAGCCCACACTTAGGAGAAAGGGAAATAGGCTCCACCAGAGAGGGAGGAGTAATACAGAAGTTTTGGACATGTATTCCAACCATCACAAGTTATTTTTTATTATTTCATAGCATTGGCCAAACCAATTCCCTTATGTATTATTTCTACTCATTTTTTAAAACATGTCAAAGAATCTATTCTGATTTGAAGTTAAATTACCTCCAGGGATATTTATTTTATCTGGTAAAAATCTTTCAGTGCTTCAAAAGGAGAGACTGTTGCACTGGTTAGTATCTTATCACCAAAGAAACACATTTCAACTATAAATGAAATATTTGTCCTTTCATTCAAACACTTGAATCATCCAGTAGAGAGATTAACAGACATCATTGCCTGGCTATCCCTATTGACATGGTAGAGGGAAGGGAGGAGATATTTTTGTAATTCAGGGCACTTTTCTGAGAGCACAAAAGCATTCTAGAGACACAAGCTTGAATGCTTTCAATGATCAAACAGGTAATATAAATGATGAAGACTACAGAGTTGGTGTACATTCAAATTCAAATTAAAAAATAATAGCAACAACAATAGCCAGGTTAGCCAAACAAGTCACCTCTAGTGCCCAGGTTGGTTCTCAGATGCTGGCTTGCTCTTCCTCCTGAGGTCTAGACTTGAGGTCAAGATCTGTCTTGCTTTTCTTTGGAAATTCAGCTTCTGAATTCACTAGTTTTGGGGTCAAAAAAGATCTTGCCCTCTGTTTTGCAACTAGGAAACTGACACAGGGCCCTTTTGCTCTTGATAGGGCCCTTTCCTTATAAACAATACAGGTACAACTCATTTTAGACTGTTTTGCTTTAGTGCAATTCACAGATACTGCATTTTTTACAAATTGAAGGTTTGAGACAACCCTGCCTTGAGCAAGTCTATCAGTACCATTTTTCCAAGAGTGTTATTTTTTAATTAAAGTACATACATTTTTTTTGGACATAATGCTATCGCATACTTAATAGACAATTGTATGTTGTGAACATAAATTTTATACTCACTGGGAAACTGAAAAATGTGTGATTCCCTCTACTGCAGTGGTCTAGGATGGAACCAACAATATTCCTTAGGCATACCTGTATTAAAAATTATATTTTACAAGGTCATATAAAAAAAAACAAGATAAAGAGAGACATTATTGAAAAGAAATTTTTATGGGACTAAAGTTTGGTCAAGTCAAGGTAGCAGATATTTTGTTCAGATTATTGGTTAGTTAGCACAAATGGTTCAGGGTTCAGCTAATCATTTATGATGCAAAGAATGGAAATTTGGAGGATCTGTGTCACAGATAAAGTAAGTCTTATTTAAGTCATTTGGGAAAGGATGATTCCTTGCAATAAACCAGTTACCATTTCCAGAACATGAAAGAGTGGGAAGATTTCTTTAACTCTTACTGGTTTCCATGATTATAAGGCTTGAAAAGTTCAATGCTGTCAATGACTACACTGGCAATAAAGACCATTAAATTGATATTATATATTATCAACATTTTTTAAATTTTTTATTTCATTTTCTCTTTTATTTCATTTTTAATTTTACTGAGGTCATTTTTCCCTAAAAACTCTTTTTGTTTTTTCATTTTTCCTCTTTCCCCAATTTTCATTGGCTTTAAAAGTATCCATGGCTCTGATGTGAGACCCGGAATGGTTGAGGGCCTTTACAACCACTGAGCTAGTTATGGCAGAGCTCAGACAAGAGGAACCAAGTCTAAGTTTCTTTTTCCATTTACATCTTTATGAAGGTTGAAGAAAGTTCTGCTTAACTGGTAGGATGAAGATTTGGGAATGGCAGTAGGAGTGGGAATGTTAATTTTGAAATAACATTCCGCAGACTTAGAAGTTAAGGATAGGTGATGGAAGTTCATAAAGAACTGGAGGCTGGGGTCACTTTAATAACAGGCAATTGTTAGATACATGTCATGGATCAACAGTATTTTATATGTATCCACTGCATGTTTGGTGTCCCTTCCTTCACAGACCTTACAGTGAAGCAGGGAGTAATGCAACAAGCAATTGCAGTAAGTTGTGACAAGTGCTATAATAGGAAGTGAGGCAACTTGGGAGTGAATAGCAGGAACACCAACCTGCTGGGGTAAGTGAGCTTCCAGATGAACCAAGACTTGGAACTAACCTGGTGCAGAGGACGAAGATGAGAGGCATATCCTCCTCTGCAGGGTTTCACACAGGAACATCCAGGGTATGAGAATTCTGACCTCAGATCTCTAGGTCTCAGAGGACCTAGAACTTATGCTCTGACTTGGGCCTGGCCAAATATCCTTAGTATTTGGGAAGTCAGGTAGGTACAAGTGAAAGTGAAAGTGAAGTCCCTCAGTCCTGTCCCACTCTTTGCAACCCCATGGACTGTAGCTCACCAGGCTCCTCCATCCATGGGATTCTCCAGGCAAGAATACTGGAGTGGGTTGCCATTTCCTTCTCTAGAGGATCTTCCCAACCCAGGGATCGACCCCGGGTCTCCCTCATTGTGGGCAGACGCTTTAACCTCTGAGCTACCAGGGAAGCCCAAGTGAAAGGGAGTGATTAAAAATCTCACCCCATTAGGGATTTCCCTCCTGGTCTAGAGGTTAAGACTCCAAGCTTCCAATGCTGGTGGTTTGGGCTCTATCCCTGGGTGGGGAGCTAAAATCCCATATGCTTCCTGCCATAAATCCAAAATCTAAAACAGAAGCAATATAATAAAGTTTTTTTTTTTAATGATCCACATCAAATAAATAAATAAAAATATATCTCCCCACCTACTTCTGGGAGTGTTAGAATCCAGGACTACATTGCCCACAGGTTTGGAGGAAAAAGTAAAATAACCAAGAAACCTGAGAAAAACAAACTGTCCCTCCCATTTTTCTAAATGTAGTGTGACTTGGCACACTCCAGAGCAGGTCAGGACTCCCGTTTCAAGGGTGAATTTTTCCACCCTTCCTAGCTCCCTGGACTCTCACTCTTCTCTGCTAGGTGGAGGGGAACTTCCTCCCTTCCATTAACAAAGGTCCTGGGGCTCCCAGTCTCTATCGGTGCCGGGGAGGGTCCATATCACCTGGCCTACCTTGAGCTTCCTGACCTAACTCTGACTCCCTCCAGCCCTGGAAGGACAGAACACTTCGACGCCTGGGGACCGGCCTGTTCCAGCCACCACCGCCCGTGAGAGATGGAGGGAGTGGCTGGACCACGCAGCGCCTGCGGCTAGAGGTACCCAGAGTTCCGGCTCAAGTCAGGGAAGGGGAGAGGGCGTGGTTTCGGGGAGGGCGTGGTCTCGGGTGGGGCGAGGTGTTAGGTTTGAGGGTGTGGCCGCTCCTGAAAGACCGCCCCTGTGTCCTGCTGCCCCTCTGTCAAGCTGCGGGGCCGCTGCAGCTTCGCCCAGTCTGGGTTAAAGCAGCCGCCCCGGGCTCGGCTCGGGCTCCTCTGTCCCAGGCGGTGACCCCGGACGGCCCCGGACTCGTGCTGCCCTTGGCTTCCCGCTTTCAAGTCGAGGGTTTGGATACCGAGGGGCGAGGAAAGAAGGTGAGCGCGTGTTGCAGTAGTTATAATCTCTTTTTCTGCTCCAAGTTCTTGCACGTGGAAAACTCCCTCTTCTACTCCCTCGTCCTGATGTAGCATCCGTAGTGACCGAAGACAGGCACCCGTCAAATCGGTCCTTTCGAGTGTGGTAGCGGGGGCTGGATGGCTTGGGCTAGGTGAGGTCTCCTAGACACGCCATTCACGCTTGAGAGAGTCTCTTGGGACTCGGAAATCGGACGTCTCCGGGACTGCAGTTCTTGAATTCATTAAGCTGAGTCGAGTAGCTGGGGAAAAGATCCGGTGGACGCCGGCAGGAGAGGGTGTGACAGCTTGGGACCTGTCGGGGCAGGGAATCTGGTGAAAACTTCCCGCGCTGCGCCGGCAATAAAGGTTGCGGACACAACACTTTTATCACTTGTAAAGTTGGACGAGGAAGAGGAAAATCCAGGGAGTGATGTCTGCATTGACGAAAAATCTGGCCAAGGTGAAGTACTAGCAGTACTGCCTTGCGGACAGGTGCTTCCCTAACGCCGTCCTCATCCATTAGAACGTTTTTGTGTTCATTTCGAAACTGTTAGGAAGACGCGATCAGAAGGTTGCTGTGCAACCACGTTAACTTTTTGTTCCTCCCCCTTGTAGTTTTATGCTAAAGGAGTTCAAGGTCATCTTTGAAAACTAGGTCACTTGTTTTGAACAGTTTTATCTGAAGAAATGATTTGGAAACTTTGTCTCTTTCATCCCCTTTCCTACCCTCACCCCTACTTCTCCCGCCCCCCAGCAAACAGTGGGTTAGTCCTCTCTCCTGAATTCTCACCTTTTAAAGATCAGGGAAGAAGAAAGCAGCTTCTTTTGGAATGCAATTATTTGTGGTTAATCCGGTCTTGTGACTTTTGTTCTTTAGCTCTCCTTTAGCTCCTTCAATATTACAGTGTACCCGTAGTGTTTTCTGTAAAGAATGCAAAGGATGAGAGGAGAAGGGAAACTTTGTCCATGAAATGCTCTAGTAAACTTATGATTATTATTTTTTAAACCACAAAAATTGGGGCTCTATTGAGTTCTAATATCTTCACCACTTTTGGGGAAGATATTTGTAAATTATAATTATTTTATCAATAAAATATCAACTTAAATATAAGCCTCTCCCTGTGTGTGATATCTTGCATTAACAGTCTATCCAATGAAGTGAATGCTTTAGAAATCTAAGGTTCTAGTTTATAGAGGCCAACTGGAATAGAAGTATATATGTTATTAAATAACTATGCAACATTGAGAATAGTGGTATTAGGAATATTTCAAAGTTTAAAGATTGCTTCATTCAAATATATCTGTGACTTGACAATTATTTTTTCTGTTATTTAATAGTGGTACAATATGCAGCATCTCTTATTAAGAATTGTGTCAGACATTTCTCTGGAAGCTCTGTTCTGAATGTGTAGTTATTTTTCCCCTAGTCTAACACTGTTAGATTAAATTATGTTCTGAGTTAGAGCCAAGGCAATGAGGTAGGGATAAAGACTGAAAGAATATGTGTAAGTTCTCTTACCAGACCGTCTCTGAACACCTGGCAAGCCCCCAGCTTTACTCTGGGGTACCAACAAGTCCTTTAACTTACTTTAATTCATTTTTGTCTTGAAAGTAAGGAAACTGTGTTGATCTTAAAGGACATTTGGATCTCTTTGAATTAGTCTATAAAAGGTAGCGTCTCATTTCTAGAGCTTCTAGAGCTAGATATCACTGTTCTAGACCAACATCTCATCTAGAGTTTGCTCTCATTTCCAAAGGGCTTCCTAACATGTTGGGCAATGCCCCTGCCCCACCTAAGCAATGCAGTGCAGTGGTAAGGGTGTGAGTTTTGGAGACCCCTGAATCCATCTTGGTTTTCTAGCCCTTCCTTTTTTCACTTTTAACAAAATGAAATTTCTTCTGGAAAAAGTAAAATCCTATGTATGAGTGTATAAAAACTAAGCAAGTACAGGATGAGGGAATTGTCATTAATTGAATCATTCAATCTCATGGTGAATTGGCTGTGTTTCCTCCTAGTGAGGCGTGAGTTCAGGGCCCAGAAAGCTGATAAGATTTTAGGTTGCTTCAATAGTAATTACAGACAAGTCCATAGCCAAAGATATCTTTCTACATCTCCCTTTCTCTCCTTGTGCAGACCTCAGAGTCAACATTCAAGATGACTTGTCTGGGAGAAGAAAAAGAGGTGATTTTTAGAGCCATTCCACATTCACTCATAATGAATACATTAATTTTTTGACATCCCCCTTAACATTTTTTTTTTTACTTTTTGTTATGTATAAAACTACCTGCAAGCAAAATGCAAAGGAAAAAGAACAGTTTCCTGCCCTCTAAACATTCATAGTATGGTTCAGGTAACTGACACAGGAAGAATTAGAGCAGAATGATCAGAGCTCCTTAAAGGTAGAAAAGGAAGTGCTGGGAGTTGAGGAGTGCAATATATCACCCAGTAGAGGCTCAAAGGAGTTACAATTCAGTTTCAGTTCTGAAGGCTCCATTTTTACAGGAGTTTGCCAGGAGGAAATTCTGAGGAAGAGCATTCCAGGCCAAAGAAACTGTTGTGCGAAGGTCTCATAGGGTGAAAGAACATGACAAACACAAATCTTCATACATATTGTTTCATCCTTTACTGGCTACAGGATGTTGGCAAGTTATTTTGCTTCTATGAGCTTTGGTTTCCTCAAATGTGAAATGAGTGTTGTATATTATTTTACATTGTTGTTTAGTCACTAAGTCATGTCTGACTATTTTGTAACCCCCATGGACTAAAGCCCACCAGGGTCCTCTGTCCATGGGATTTCCTAGGCAAGAACATTGGAGTGGGTTGCCATTTCCTTCTCCAGAGTACCTTCCCAACCCAGGGATCAAACCCATGTCCCCTGCATTAGCAGGCAGATTCTTTACCACTGAGCCAAAAGGGAAGCCCATTATTTTACATTATTAGGTCCTTACTTGATTTTCAAGTCTCTCCCATAAGAGTGTCTACATCACAACTTTGTTGGGAGACTTAGTTGCCTAGAAAACACAGGACTGTATGATGCACAGATGACAATCAACTAATTTGGTTCCCTTCACTCATCTTAGTCTCTTGACGAGAGAAAAATACAACAGAAATCCAGCCTTGACTATAGATGGGACTTCATGTCTTCAACTATATCATAAAAAACAGACCAGTCTTGTTCAGAATGACTTATGAAGTTTTTTATAGTTTTACCTCTATTATCCCTATTTCCCAACCACTAAATGTTTACTTTCAACATCCACCTGTTTTAAGACCAGGCTCTGTTAAAGGAGTTCCACCACACCAAGAATTCTTTGATGGACAAAGGTTAGCATTCCTGTGTTTACATGATAGGATCTCAGACCATTTTAGGCCCTGCTTCCTGCTCCAGTTCTTGTTTTCATTCGGAGCAGTTGAAGTGAGTCTTAGAAAAACATTTTTAGGGGTTGGGATCTGGATAATTTGTTACTTCTTTTGATTGATTGATTGAATTGATTGAAGTCGCTCAGTCGTGCCGACTCTTTATGGCCCCATGGACTGTAGCCTACTAGGCTCCTCTGTCCATGGGATTTTCCAGGCAAGAATACTGGAGTGGGTTGCCATTTCCTTCTCCAGGGGATCTTCCCGAAATACCAAAATGCAACTTGAACATTTTGGGAGGAATTTGTTAAATGACTGTACCCTCTTATGATTTTTCTCTGGGTAGCACTAGCTCTTAAAATTCTTTGAAATGCGGAAGACTTTGCCTCAAAATTCTAACTTAATCATCTTGAATTATTCCTTCTTGCAAACAATGTACATATTTTCTCAATGATTGAATACTTACAGTTTTCCTGTTTAGGCCCTTTCCCCACATGGATTTCCAAGTAAAGACCTCAGGTAGTTTTTTTACCAAGTCCTACAGAACAGGGAAGATTTCTTTCTCTGTGTCATTTAGATGGCAGTAGATAGAAGAAGACTTTAACTACTTTAAACTATAGTCATTGCAGAGAAAAATAGTAGGTTAGGGACCAGACAAGGACTTTTTGCTGTGGAAGGCCCAAATTAGGCTGGCTAAGTCTTGATGTTCTCAGGTGGTCATGCAGATCAGGCCCTAAGCAAGAATTTTTGAGGGATTTATTCTGTTTGGTCTTTTATTCAGTGAATATTTCTTTAATTTTATCAATTAATTTGTATATTCCATTAATTGTGTGGTGCAGGGGCAATGTTGAGATTGATTTAAGTTCCCTTGCCTCAAATGTGCTTAAGAATATCTTTGGAGAACTGGTTAAAATTTAGATTTCCAGCCTCAAGTTCAGATTCTGTCAGCCTCAAGTAGTGACCAGAGTCAGGCACACAGTAGGTACTTTGATAAATGTTTTTGTAAGTGAATTAACTGCCACTTTAAACATCACTGTTAAAAGAGAATTCACTTCCTGTAATACATTTACTAATTTTCTCCTTTTTTTTAATTGTGAAAAAGTCCATACTTGTCCTATGTTTCCTCGTTAGAAAGAAAATGTATTCAATTGCAACCATTATTTAGAAATTGAAAATAAAAAGAATTTTTAATAACATTATAACTGTTTTTAATTAAGAGAAACAGTGACTGTGATTCTTAATATCCCATTATGCTGCGTGGGCACAGACATTTATTTTGCTCTTCCTGAGGCACTAGGAGGTGAGAATTAGAAGCATTTTCTTCATGTGTATTTTGATTTCCTATTGAGCAAACTATACAAACAGGAAGAACTTATTTATTATTATTATTATTTCAGTGATAACACAGAGATGAACTAAGTCAGAGCAACTCTCTTGAATAGCTAATGTCTGCTGCCTGGAGAAAGAGAAAATTATTTTCTGCCCTCCATGTTGATGCGTATAGAACATGTGTTCTGAGTAGCTGCTATTTTCACTGACTCTTTTTCCAGTTGAAGTGCAACATAAACTATTTTAATTAATATTGTGTCACCAAAAGGGATTGAAATAGCCAATTGAATTCTACCAAGATAGAGTCTTTTGATGAAAACATATCTTTATTGATTGTGGGTGAAGAAAATCATTCTTAAAATGAAATCCAGAGAAAAATCATATCCCTCAGAGAAAATTTCTGAGTGGCAGGCCAAGATTAACATCATAAAATTGAATTTGTGCTGCAAGCCTTTGATGTAATCAGCAGCTGGGAGATGGTGTTGCCCTTGCTGTGCTCCCTCTGATTGTGGTGAATTATTGTGTGGAATGAAATAAGTGTTTCTTGTGTCCCTCCTCCAAGAAATACAAACAAGGTATTACTAGGTAGTTTCTTGCTAGTTAAAATGGGTTGGATCGATTCCAGGCCTCTCAGGCTTTCATATTGCCATGAACTATGGGTGTTGGGCATTTATTTATGTCCCAGGGACAGAATTTCTTGATATCACCTGACAGTCTTTGGTCAGTAGAAATCCAGCAGAGAAGTGACAAGAGGAATCCCCCTTGCCAGGGACATATTTTTTTTAGAATAAACAGAAGCCAGGATATGTTAGAAAGTGCTATATTTGCCTGGTTTCTATTGACCTGTAGCCAGCCAACTCCTTCCCTGTCTCCCTCAGCCACCTCTTGTGACATCCACTGCCTTGAAATCATTGCAGTGTCGAAATCTCACTTTGTACTAGCAATCTTGTTCCATGACACCAGTGCTACACTAGACTTTTTGCTGTTATCTTTGTATTAAGTCCTGATGCCTAGAAAACACTCTTGTCCATGCATGCCCCTTTCACACATGTAATGGATAGCTTTTGTAGATTAAGTAGAGACAATCTATTTGCACATTTACCCTCAGATTAAAGAGTGATATGACACCTCAATTACCCTTGTGGTTGGACCTAAGTTGTTTTTGATTTGTTTAAGTGGTGGGCTGACTTATCTGTAAACAAGGCAGTGGTGTCATCATTGGGTACTCTTACTCTCAAGTATTTTGAGAAGTGGGATTGTGCTGGGGACTATCTCATTTAATCTACACACCCACCATTAGTTGGTAAATAAGTCTAACTCCCTTGGCTAGGATTATATCCCTAGATCTGTCTGACTTCAAGGATCATCCTACTTCTCAAACTGCTTGAGAGTAAGCATTCCCAGTGATGACACCACTAACTTGTTTACGGATGAGTCAGTCCTGGAAAGGGTAATGGTGGACAGAGGAAAATGGTGAAAAGAGGTGAAGTAAGAGGATATAAAAAAGAGTTAGGATTTGTCTGCTTCTGACAGAAAATCCACAAAGGTGAGAAGAATAGTTTCAAATGACTCACCTTTGTGTCTTGAATTAATGCTGAAATGAGCTGGAAGTCCCAGAAAATATCTTTTTAAAGAACTGACTATTCCAGTAATGCTAAGGTTCCTTTGGATTATGACCCTCAAGTAGTGGCCCTCCTCTATCACTCTCTATAGACCACTATGGTATTCTCTCTATATAAGCCTCTGGATATGTCTGTTCAGGCTACGCTTCTGCTAGGATTCTGGAATGTCAGAAAAGTGAAAGTTGCTCAGTCCTGTTGACTATTTGTGACCCCATGGACTATAGCCTGCCAGGTTTCGGTATCCATGGAATTCTCCAGGCAAGAATACTGGAGTGGGTCACCATTCCCTTCTCCAGGAGATCTTCCTGACCCAGGAATAGAACCCAGGTCCCCCACACTGCAAGCTGATTCTTTACTGTCTGAGCCACCAAGGAAGCCCATGAATATCAGAGGATGGTCTTTCCTGGCAGAAGCATCCCTGTTTTGTAGGCAGAGTTGGAAAATACTGCAGTCATGGGTATTAGGGAGCCTTCTCCAAACAGGACTTGTCTGCATAGGTTCGTATGCCTGCTTATGGGAGTGCCTTCTGTCTGTTTACTCTGCGAGGAAAGGATTATCATAATGGCAGTGGACTGACTTCAGTGTCAGTGTGTGCTGAAGATGGGAGAAGGGACATAGATGTTAGGCCTAGGAAAAGAGATAACTGGCCTGTGGGAAAACAGAATTTTTCTAAAAGAGATGTCTAGGTGTAAGGGATAAGCCATCCAAAACCATGGGAGTGAAGCGTTCTTTGCTTTCGTATATCAGGAATACTCATCCCAGTCTACTTTACATCAATCATTGTTTACCTGTGGCTTGACTCGTAGGTTGTTAATTCCTAAAGATCAGGAACCTGTGTTTTTTTCATTTTCCATTCAGTAGAGCTTTTAGTCAAGGCTTTCCTGATAGCTCAGGAATCTGCCTCCAATGGCAGGAGACCCTGGTTCAATTCCTGGGTTGGAAAGGTCCCCTGGAAAAGGATAGGCTACTACCCACTCCAGTATTCTTGGGCTTCCCTTGTGACTCAGCTGGTAAAGAATCTGCCTGCATTGTGGGAGACCTGGGTTTGATCCTTGGGTTGGGAAGATCCCCTGGAGAAGGAAAAGGCCACCCACTCCGGTATTCTGGCCTAGAGAATCCCATGGACTGAATAGGCCATAGGGTTGCAAAGAGTCAGACACAACTGAGAGACTTTCACTTTAATAGACACCTGTTGAATTGATAAATGAATATATTCTTTCTTCAGGGAACCTGTAATGTGGGTAGAAAGGAGATGTATTACAGAAAAGAAGTAGAGAACAGAATTTGATGATCAATCGTGTGATTCAGACTAAAATTAAAGTATATATCTCCAGAATTGATCTGCACATTATTAAGATTTATGTTCTTACTAGAAAGAAACAAAATGTGTCAGATAGTATATTAGTTGGCCAGGGCTGCCGCAACAGGCAGTACAAACTAAGTGGCTTAAATGGCAGAACCGTATCATCTTCCAGTTCCAGAGGTTCGGAGTCTGAAATCGAGGTGTGAGCAGGGTTGTTCCTTCTGTGGACTGTGAACGAGAATCTGTGCCATGCCTCTCCTCTAGCTTCTGGTGGTTTGCTGACAGTCTTTGGCATTCCTTCTCTTGTAGGAATGTCACCCCCTCTGACTTCATCTTCATGTGTCTCTCTCCTGTGTGCATCTTTCTCCAAATTTCCCTGTTTATAGGGATGCCAGTCATATTGGATTTGGGATCCAACCTAATCCAGTATGACCTCATCATCACTTAATTAATCATATCTGCAATGACCCTATTCCAAGTAATGTCACATTCTGATGTTTGGGGTGTTTGGCTTAATTCCTAACACATGGAAAGAGGGTAGATTTTCTTCTTCTTTGCCAGTTTGGTACCATTAAAGTTTTATTTTAGTCTCTTCTGCTTAATTCACTTAATGCTATTGCTGCTGCTAAGTCGCTTCAGTCGTGTCTGACTCTATGCGACCCCATAGATGGCAGCCCACCAGGCTCCCCCATCTCTGGGATTCTCCAGGCAAGAACACTGGAGTGGGTTGCCATTTCCTTAATAGATGTGATCTATTGTAAATTATGAATAATAAAATGAAGGATTATAAATGAGGATGACATTTTTTGTTTTGCTGTTTACTTAACAAGATTTATACACAGATATTGAGATTTAAAAAGCCTTCTGATAAGAGTGGCTAACATTTATTGACTGTTCACTATCTAATGATTTTCATGGATTTTCCCACTTAGCTTTCACATCTATTAGTAGATATTATTAGATAAATATTATTATTTGTAGATTAGATATTAGATATTATTATTTATTAGATAGATCTTATTATTTATCTACATTTTATTGATGGGACTCCAATACACAGTTGTAAAGTAACCCACCCTAGGCCATGCAGTAGTAGAGTTGGCACTGGAATCGAAGCTCACTAACTCTGGGGCCTTACCACTGAGTACATGCTGTCCTCTTAATCTCATTACAGCCAGGTAAGGTAGACAACATTATCATTTGATGGTTGAGGAAAACAAAGCTTAAAGTCCTTGGGTCACAAAACCAGCATGTGTACAATATTGATAAGTAGATAATATTTGGGATTTGAGTTTAGATATTAACCTCCATGGGGAAATCCTTTCTACCTTTGATTTCAAGTTCCACTTGTGTTTCCTCTGCAAACATTCTTGCGTTTACCTTACAAGGCACTCATGACATGGCTGGTGACACAGGATGCCCTTGTCTCCTCAGATTCTTGTGATTCCTTGAGGTTTGTAGATTCTTGTCTACATTCCTAGAATCTTGCATAGTCTCTAACACACAATAGACAATAAATATTTTTAAACTAAATGCATATTAGTAAAGTCAAAGGAGTCAAAGAAAAGGGAGACTGCCTGAAAACAAGAAATAAGGGTTAATAGAGGGAGTAACCGAGGTGACAGAAGATGAAATTTGGGGTAATGATAAAGATGTTATCCTAGAGAAATAAGCTAAAAGTGAGGAAAAGATATGGTTTGTTGAAGTGATGAGAGGAAGCTCTTTTCTTATTGGAAGGAGGGATCATCAACTAAGAATATTGGCATGTAAGGAGTTACCTGCGTTGCAATGAGGTTTATGAGTGGGCAGAGGAAGAGATTTTACTTGGGACTCGATTAGAGACATGTTTCTCAGTATAAGTTTAGGTAGTACACAGTAAACATTGGTGTTAATAGACAAGTATTTGTTTTAACGTGCATTTTGGAAAAAGTCTAAGCAGCATGTCAAATCCCATAATTTTATATAGTTATTAATGATTAAGATAATTTTAAAGGAGATAGTTATACAACAATTTATCCTTAAGTAAGTTAATTTAGTACTTAAAAATAAGTGAATTAAAGAAATAGGTAGTTTTAGATTGCACTTGGATATGGGAAAAAAAATATGGCTCAAGATTGGAAAGAGGTTTTCAGAGTTTATACACATCAAAACAATTATTTTGTCTAATAACAGGAATACTTAGTTAAAGCTAATCATAAAATGTGTACATGGATGTGCTCAGTAGTGTCCGACTCTTTGCAATCTCATAGACTGTATAGCCTGCCAGGCTCCTTTGTCCATGGGACTTCCCAGGCAAGAATACAGGAGTGTGTTGTCATTTCCTTCTCCGGGAGATCTTTCTGACCCAGGGATCGAAACCTGCATTTCCTGCATTGGCAGGCAGGTTCCTTACCACTGAGCCACCTGGGAAGCCCTAATCATAAAGTGACTCGATTGTAAATACTTCGAGGTTAAGGATTGTGTTTTTCTTTTTTTTTATTCTCTACAGATCAATCCACCACCTTGCATACATTTGGTTCTCATTAATTTTTTAAAAAATTTATTAGATAGTAGACTAGAACAGTGATACTTTTTGCTCATGTTAGATACCTCTTTGTCGCTGTTCAGTCACTAAGTTGTGTCTGACTCTTGGCGTCCCCGTGGACTGTAGCATACCAGGCTCCTCTCTCCTCCGCAATCTCCTAGAGTATGCTTATATTCATGCCCTTTGAGTTGGTGATGATATTTAACCATCTCATCCTCTGCTGCTCCCTTTTCCTCATGCTCTCAATCTTTCCCAGCATCAGGGTCTTTTCCAGTGAGTCAGCTCTTCACATCAGGTGGCCAAATTATCGGTGCTTCAGCTTTAGCATCAGTCCTTCCAATGAATATTCAGGGTTGATTTCCTTTAGGATTGACTAGTTTAATCTCCTTGTTGTCCAATGGATTCTCAAGAGTCTTATCCAGAACCACCGTTCAAAAGCATAGAAATCTCTAGGTTAAAACAAAACAAAACAAAACAATAATTTGGACTGTAAATACTCAGAGTTAAATGTGGCATAAATTAAAAAGAAAAAAAATCCACTTCTTAAAGTCTAAAAATAAGGTTTTGGACAAGCGGATTTGAGTTTCATGAAGTTCTTCACTGACTGAATATAAATAAAAATAAAGGAGCTCTATTTCCTTATAGAGAGAAAAATCATAATTCTAAAAGATACATACACCCCAATGTTCATGACAGCGTTATTTACAGTAACCAGGACTGTGCTAAGTCGCTTTAGTCATGTCCGACTCTTTGAGACCCAGTGACTGTAGCTCACCAGGCTTCTCTGTCCATGGGGATTCTCCAGGCAAGAAGACTAGAGTGGGTTGCCATACCAAGGAGATCTTCCCCACCCAGGGATCAAACATGCATCTCTTATGTCTCCTGCATTGGCAGGCGGGTTCTTTACCACTAGTGCCACCACATGGAGGCAATCTAAATGTCCACCGACAGGTGAATGGACAAAGGTGGTGTGGTACATTCACACGATGGACTATTATTCAGCCATTAGAAAGAATGAAATAAACATAGATGGGGACCTAGAGATTATCATACTAAGTGATAAGATCAGACAGAAAAGGACAAATATATGATATCACGTACACGTGGAATCTAATACAGATGGACTTACTTACAAAACAGAAACAGACTCACAGACATAAGTATCAAATTCATGGTTATCAAATGGGAAAGATGGGGGTAAATTAGGCATTTGGGAGTAACACATGCATACTACTATGTATAAAATAAGTAATCAACAAGGACCTACTGTATAGCACAGGAAAGTATTAATATACTCAATATTTTGTAATAACCTATACAGGAGAATAATCTAAAAAGCATATATACATATATTCTTTTATATATGTATATAGGTGTGTGTATATATATATATATATATATATATATATAATCAGATTGCATGCCGCATATGCTTAGTGGTGTTCCTGCTCTTTGCACCCCCATGGACTGTAGCCTGCCAGGCTCCTTTGCTCATGGAATTTTTCAGGCAAGAATACTGGAATATTGGAGTGGGTTGCCATTTCCTGTTCTAGGGGATCTTCCTGATGCAGGGCTAGAACCCACATCTCTTGCATCTTCTGCATTGGAAGGTTGATTCTTTATCATTGTACCACTTGGGAAGTCCCATAGTCAAATTATATATATATATATATGTACATATATGTATATATATATATACACATAAATTCAGTTATATACACACACACACACACAAATGAATCACTTGCTGATGCTGTACATCTGAAACTAACACAACACTGTAAATCAACTATACTTCAATTAAAAAAAAATGAAAAAAGAAGTGAAGGAGCCACCCTGAAGTAAATGAGTTATTTTCCCCCTATTTCTGTTTTTCTGGCCAAACACATCTCTTTGACACTGACTTCAAATGGACATGCTGGCATTTAATTGGGCTGTTTTGAATCTGTTGTTCTGCAGTTTAATAAGCAAGGAGGTAAAGTTTGAAGATAATACTTTGTAATCTTTGACTCACAAGACTGGCAGAATTGCAAGCTGTGATGGAAACCTCATCCATTTAGTGGTAGGGACGTGATTTCTTGGCTGTTTGGTTTTATGTTTGTTCCCGATCATGGGTGTGTGAAGTGCAGAGATTATTTTGCATGTCTGTCTAATTCATCCCTTGATCTCTGGGTTATTTTACCATTGAGTTTATCTACTAAGTTATTCTCTACCTAAAACACATTACTTTCTAGAGTTTCTTAAGTCGCAGTTAGTCAATAATAACATTTGGTGGGGGGGTGGGGCTTGGCTTTGATGATTGGCTAGGGGTTAATTCTGAAATTGTCGTGCTCCACTGGGTAAACCAGGTGGATTTTTATGTGTTATTCAAATACACCTTGGGCAGCTTTTGACTTTGAAGAAACATTTTTTTTTTTTTTCCTTTTCTAAGGAATGACCTGATTACAATCTGTTGATAAAATAAGATCTTTTGTTTTGGGAGCATCTGCTAACAGAAATGTTTGGGGGCATAGGCTTCTGCTAAACCTTAGTCCTGAGGTACTTTGCTTCATTTCCCAGGGTTAAAATAGCTCTAATGCTGGCCTCCCCATACCCTGGGTACTTTTCTCTTTAGCTCACATCTATTCCTTGTTGCTTCATAAAGCCCCACTCTATCTTCTCTTAGTTTATTGCCATTGACTTCCTATCTGTGAGACATCCACAAAGCTATTTTATTCTTATCTCCAGTCTGTTTTTTTCAACTTCATTAAGGTATGATTTATATACAATAAGCTATACTCATTTAAAGTGTACAGCCTGATGAATTTTAACACCCCAAGCTTTTCTAACCTAGACTGAAAACTTGGTAACAAAACTTCGTCTGGGCTCAAGATGACCAAGTTATCTTCTTTGAAGGAAAGCAACATGAGGTAATTTATCTGTGGCCCTCAAAGTACCTGAGTATAGTTTTGAAGAAAGTAAGTAGAATTCTTTTTTGCTCAAGAGATGGGATTCAGGGACTTTCCTGGTGACCCAGTGCTTAAAATTTGCCTTCCAATGCAGGCGGTGAGGGTTGGATGCCTGGTCAGGCAGCTAAGATCCCACGTGCCTCTTGGCCAAGAAAACCAACACATAAAACAGAAGCAATATTGTGACAAATTCAAATAAAGACTTTAAAAATAGTCCACATCAAAAAAATCTTTAAAAAAAAAATGAGATGGATTCAGCGGCCACATAATTGTAAGAGGCAGAGTAAGATGCAGACCCAGATCTGTTCTATCCCAAACTTGTGTTATTAACTGTTACACTGTTCTTAATTTCCTCCTAGTCAAGGAGTTTGAGGTTCGTCTTTATCTGCGAGGTTGGTGAGGCAGAGACTCAATGTCAGGGCGTGTCCCTGAAGAGCGCTATTTATGATGAGGTAAACAATTCTAGTGTCCAGTAGACACCAGCCACAAAACCACATTTGCATCATATTTATTATTCTGCTTGCCTCAGATCAGACATGTCAGAGAGATAAAAGCAACCTGTTACAAGGAAGAAGGCGAAGGTGAGGAGAGGATGGGCACTGTAATGGCATGTTGTCTTCTCTCGTGCTTGCCTGGTATCATAATCATGGAGAAAGGACTAAGAAGCATGTTGTTTTTTGTTTTTTCTCCTTCTTTTAATATTTATTTATTTGGCTGCACACAGGACTTAGCTGTGGCATGTGGGATCTTTGACCTAAGGCCAGCTTTCAAAAACAATGGAGGCCACATTGGCGCCTGAATGCATAAGAGGTTTCATTGTCCTTGTTTTACTTGACTTTTTGCTTTCATTTTTTTAAAGAACTATGAACATAGATAATTTTGCTTAGCTGGTCACTAAGACTCTTTGGTGGGGAAGGTTGGGTCGTTTTCATCATGGTGCAGGAGGAGATTTCTAGGAGTGTTAAGAGACCTTATAGGTTTCGCTCAGTTACTTTCTGGTTGGATTACTCTGACCAAGAAAACAAGTTCTCCAAACCTTCATTCTCTTATCTGTAGGAGAAGAGAGGGGGATGATAGCTATCTTCAAGGCTCCCTTTTGGCTGTAACGTAGGGTTGACAGTGGCCCTAAAATGCCTACAGGATACCCAGTTCAATTTGGATTTTGGATAAACAGTAATTTTTATAAGCATATCCTGTACAATAACCAACTTTTTCTATTACGAGCATGTCTCAAAAGTTGTCTAGGACATATCACTAAAAAAGTTATTTGTATTTATCTGAAATTCAAATTTAAAAACACCAATACAATATACTAACACATACATATGGAATTTAGAAAGATGGTAATGATAACCCTATATGCGAGACAGCAAAAGAGACACAGATGTAAAGAACAGACTTTTGGACTCTGTGGGAGAGGGAGAGGGTGGGATGATTTGGGAGAATGGCACTGAAACATGTATACTATCATGTAAGAAACGAATCGCTAGTCTAGGTCTGATACAGGATACAGGATGCTTGGGGCCGGTGCACTGGGATGACCCAGAGAGATGATATGGGGAGGGTGGTGGGAGGGGGGTTCAGGGTTGGGAACTCGTGTACACCTGTGGTGGATTCATGTCAATGTATGGCAAAACCAATACAGTATTGTAAGGTAAAAAAATAAAATTAAATAAAAAAAAATAATAATACAAAAAAGTTATTTGTTATTTATCTGAAATTCAAATTTAACTGGACATCTTGTATGTTTATTTGCTAAACCAGAGAACCCTAATTTTACCTGAAGTTGTTGATTAAAGTGTCATCACATATTTTAGAGGTAATGATAGCCAACTGTACATTTTCATGGCCAAAGGCTCTGGTATATATTCATATGAGTTTTGAAAAAAGAAATTGTAGTTACAGTATTGTAGAAGAAAGAAAGGCATTGCTAGAAAGTGGCAGTCACATTCTCTGCCCACAGTGTAAAATCGCAGTGATTCTTTCCTCATTCATTCATTCAGTAAATATTCACTGAGTCTAATTATGGACAAATAATTATAAACATTTTCTGTATAGAATCACCTCTTTTCACATCAATTATCCACCGTAATTATTTTTTCCATTGTGTAGTTGAGAAAACTGAGCTCAAAGAATATTTGCTAGCTGTTAATAGAGGAAAAAGGTTTTTATAACTCCTATTATATTTCTTGTCTCTTTCACAATAAAGTGCATTTTTAATTTAATGGAGATGGTAGTGTGCTGGATAGACCCTAATGATCAATCTAGAATCAGAAACCCTATATATTCCCATATATTTGAGTGGAACACAAATAGGGAAACTGGAGGAATTACTTTCCCCAGAACATAAATACTCCAGGAACAAGAAGACTCTCATTCTAGGAAAATCACATCACATTTCCTTCAATTCTTCATCAGCAAAATAGGAGTTTAATGCCTCATTCTTAAAGTTTCTTCTAGTTTCCAGTGAACTCTTCTTGCTCCCTTTTCAAGGTTGACTACAGTCACATAAGAAATGTTTATTAAATGTTCCCTAATGTGGCAGGTCTGTGCTAGGGACTAGGGTTCAAACAATGAAAAGACAGACCCATCCTTTACCAGCTATAATTAACAGCTTTGTAGATGTTGTCTCACTTGTTAAGGGGGACAGATATTAAGAGCCTCTCTGGCTTTGGGAGGTGATCAGGAAGTTGTTAGAACAGGTAGCCCTTTGCTAGTTCTACTTCAGTTCAGTTCAGTTCAGTTCAGTTCAGTCTCGCAGTCGTGTCCAACTCTTCACGACCCCATGAATCGCAATACACCAGGCCTCCCTGTCTATCACCAACTCCTGGAATTTACCCAAACTCATGTCCATCGAGTCGGTGATGCCATCCAGCCATCTCATCCTCTGTCATCCCCTTCTCCTCCTGCCCCCAATCCCTCCCAGCATCAGGGTCTTTTCCAGTGAATCAACTCTTCGCATGAGGTGGCCAAAGTACTGGAGTTTCAGCGTCAGCATCAGTCCTTCCAAAGAACACCCAGGACTGATCTCCTTTAGGATGGACTGGTTGGATCTCCTTGCAATCCAAGGGAAGTCTTCTCCAACATCATAGTTCAAAAGCATCAATTCTTCAGCACTAAGCTTTCTTCACAGTCCAACTCTCACATCCATACATGACCACTGGAAAAACCATAGCCTTGACTAGATGGACCTTTATTGGCAAAGTAATGCCTCTGCTTTTCAATATACTGTCTAGGTTGGTCATAACTTTCCTTCTAAGGAGTAAGTGTCTTTTCATTTCATGGCTGCAATCACCATCTGCAGTGATTTTGGAGCCCCCCAAAGATAAAGTCTGCCACTGTTTCTACTATTTCCCCACCTATTTGCCTTGAAGTGATGGGACCAGATGCCATGATCTTATATATTATTTAGAAAAATTTCCTTTTAAAATGGGACAATTTGGGAGCTCCCATGTGCCCATGATGAGCGTTGTGTAACAGTTAGTGACTGTCAGCATGACTGCATCATCAGAAGATTCATTTCTTAGTTTTCAGTATGGGTTGCCTAATTCTGTAATGGTTTGGACCTTCTACAGCTTTAACTTATTTATATTCCTGGACAAGTTTCACTTAATTCAGTGTTTGCCATGCCTTTCATGTCAAAGCATAGAAAATGATCATCTTTGTGCACACACTGGCTTGAGAGTTTCCATTTCTCTCACCCTTTGCGTCAAGTTATTCACAGCCTAGATGTGTGCCAAAGCATACAGTTGGAAAACTCCTATTTATTTACTGAATATGGGGCTTTCTTAATGGCTCAATGGTAAAGAATCTGCCTACAATGCAAGAGACGCAAAAGGCTAGTTCAATCCCTGGATCAGGAAGATCCCCTGGAGGAGAAAATGGCAACCCACCCCAGTATCCTTGCCTGAAAAAGAACTCATGGACAGAGGAGCCTGGAGGGCTACAATCCAAAGGGTCACAAAGAGATGGACTCTACTGAGTGACTAAGCACACATAGTTAATAACTGGGCAAGTAAAGGAAGCACAGAACTCTGCTGAAATTCTGTGTCAGTGAAAATGGCAACAGTAAGTATTCTGCATATTCACTATAAGAAGGCGTTCCTTCAATCTGTAAAGGGCATTTATTTGATAAAGACTCCTTTATGGAAAATTAAGCTATCACTTAGAACTTTAAAATTCATTATTAAAAATGAGAAATCATAATCATCTTATCCAATATAGCTTTTTCAAGAAAGGAGAAATATTCACAAATTTCATGGAATTTGAATGATTAAAAACCATTTGGAAGCAACAGCCAGAAACTTCTCTTATTTAGAAAAACAAAATGTGGAAATTATTTTTAAAAAATGAACATTTGATTTTATTAACCATAGGAAGAAACTGTTAGTTGTTTAGTTTTATCTGACTCTTTGCAGCCCTATGGACTATAGCCCACAAGGATCCTCTGTCCATGGGATTTCCCAGGCAAGAATACTGGAGTGGGTTATCATTCCCTTCTCCAGGGGAACTTCCCAACCCAGGGATCAAACCAGAGTCTCTTGAATTGCAGGCAGATTTTTTACCATCTGAGACACCAGGAAAGCCCAATAAAAGGTAAAAAATCCAAGCAGTATGTCACAAATGCAATTTTGGTCTTATTTGATATGTACCTAAATTTCAGTATATATTTAAATGCATAATATTGAAATAAAGTCTAAATTTAGTATTATGTTTTCCATTCTTAGGTATAAATTGAATTTGTATATATATATATGTATATATATATACATATATATAAAATCAAATTGTATCAAAGCCAGCTTTATAATAATTAGTAGATCTAAACTAATTTTTTCCTTAAAATTATTTTTCATTATATTATTAAAAATAATAAAATAGTATATATGTATATGAAAGGCATTTTTAAATACTATTATTGTAGAAAGGGATAAAAATCAAAAGGATGGGAAAGCTGATGAAACACCAGGTGTTCTTTGTAGGTTATAGCTCACTCCTATTTACATAGCACTAACACATGTCCAGAGCATTGTGCTATAATATTACCTAGTAGTAAAGCCACTCTGGGAAACTCAGTGGGAAATATAAAAGAAAGCAGAAATGTTAGTCTCTCAGTCGTGTCCGATTCTTTGTGACCCCATGGACTGTAGCCTGCCTGGCTTCTCTGTCCATAGAATTCTCCAGGCAAGAATACTGGAGTGGGTTACCATTCCTTTCTCCACGGGATGTTCCCCACCCAGGGACTGAACCTGGGTCTCCTGCAATGCAGACAGATTCTTTACTGTCTGAGCCACCAAGGAAGATCATGTATATATGTAGAAAGAATGTTCAGACTACTGCACAATTACACTCATCTCACATGCTAGCAAAGTAATGCTCAAAATTCTCCAAGCAAGGCTTCAACAGTACGTGAACCAAGAACTTCCAGATGTTCAAGCTGGATTTAGAAAAGGCAGAGAAAACAGAGATCAAATGCCAACATCCATTGGACCATAGAAAAAGCAAGAGAGTTCCAGAAAAACATCTACTTCTGCTTTATTGACTACACCAAGGCCTTTGACTGTGTGGATCACAATAAACCATGAAAAATTTTTCAAGAGATGGGAATATCAGGTCACCTGACCTCCTTCCTGAGAAATTTGTATGCAGGTCAAGAAGCAACAGTTAAATCCGGACATGGAACAACAGACTGGTTCCAAATAGGAAAAGAAGTTAGTCAAGGCTGTATTTTGGCACCCTGCTTATTTAACTTATAATGCAGAGTACATCATGCAAAATGCTGGACTGGATGAAGCACAAGCTGGAATCAAGATTGCAGGGAGAAATATCAATAACCTCAGATACACAGATGACACCACCTTTAGGACAGAAAGTGAAGAGGAACTAAAGTGCCTCGATGAAAGTGAAAAAGCTGGCTTAAAACTCAACAATCAAAAAGCAAAGATCATGGCATCCAGTCACATCACTTCATTGCGAATAGATGGGTGAAACAATGGAATCAGTGAGAGACTTTATTTTCTTGGGCTCCAAAATCACTGCAGATGATGACGGCAGCCATGAAATTAAAAGATGCTTGCTCCTTGGAAGAAAAGCTACGACCATCCTAGATGGCATAGTAAAAAGCAGAGACATTACTTTGCAAACACAGGGCCATCTAGTCAAAGCTATGGTTTTTCCAGTAGTCATGTATGGATGATAGAGTTGGACCATAAATAAAGCTGAATGCTGAAGAATGGATGCTTTTGAACTGTGGTGTTGGAAGACTCTTGAGAGTCCCTTGGACTGCAAAGAGATCAAAGCAGTCAATCCTAAAGGAAATTAGTCCTGAATATTCATTGGAAGGACTGGTGCTGAAGCTGAAGCTCCAGTATTCTGGCCACCTGATGCGAAGAACTGACTCATTAGAAAGGACCCTGATGTTGGGAAAGACTAAAGGCAGGAGGAGAAGGGGATGACAGAAGATGAGATGGTTGGATGGCATCACTGACTCGATGGACATGATTTTGAGCAAGGTCCAGGAGTTGGTGATGGACAGGGAAGCATGGAATGATGCAGTCCATGGAGTCGCAAAGACTCGGACACAACTGAGTGACGGAACTGAACAGATACATATATATATTACTGTATAAGTGAGTAATTCATTTACAAGAGTTTTCTACCTGTGGTCTGTGAGCTTCTTGAAGGCTGATTACCTCATTCTGAGATGTGATTGTGGTATTTTGGTAGGCTGCAGTCAAAAATTTGTGTGGAAATTATCTGAAAGTCATTTAAGTGTAAAATTTATATGTATGTGTGTGTTTATATGATAATTTTGATAGCTATACTTACATAATAAAGTATTAATTGTATTCCTTATATAAGTAACAAAATACACTATCATAATCTAAAATGTTCTATTACCATGACTAGATCCAAATGAGGGAAATTTATTTAAACCTTTATAATATAATCTGTAATTTTATCCTAGTCTGTGGAAATGCTTCTTTTTTCAAAATTCCAGCCAGTGGTAGTGTCTATTTTAAACTGTTTTTAATTAAACCACATTTAGAGATCATTCAAGGGCCTGTAAACATCTATCCACAGTCTTGCTTTAGACATTCTAAAATATCATTCAGTCATTCAAATTTGGGATACAATAATTATACATTGAGGGCTGTGATAGAGCTTTGTAATCCCTTGCCAAAGATTTTACAACTTGTCTAGACATATAATTATTTGAAACAGGACAGTATACTTCAGTCAAGCGCATGACTTTCTTCTCCACATCACAGACTTCTCCTCTAACTTTGAGATTCTACAATGGGATTTTTTTTTTTAAAGCTTATTTTTGATCAGAGATTTCTAGAGAATTGTACAGGGTCTCAGGAAACATAAATTTACTCCCTCTCCTATTGATAGCAAGGCACCAAGTTTCTGGGGCTATTTTTATAATTTTGCCACAAAAGAAAAAGAGAGAGAAAAGTATGGGGAAAAAAAGTGACTTCTGAGATTTGCAGCCTTTTAATCTGTTACTTATTCTCACTGTACAATTTGCTTAGTGTTTTGGAATCTCAGAATTAGAACCGATTCTGAGTTATCTAGATCACATTTCTCTTTGTTAGTTTTCTTATAAGTGAGTGCTATCAGATCAATGATCCCCAAAATTACTTCTTGTCTGAAATTCTAGATTATAGGAGTTGATGAGTATTGTATACAAGGTATAATGATACCATGTGTGCTCATTTGCTCAGTTCTACTTTTTGCGACCCCATGGACAGTAGCCTGCCAGGCTCCCCTGTCCATGGAATTTTCCAGGCAAGAATACTGGAGCAGATTGTCATTTCCTCCTCCAGGGTATCTTCCTGACCTAGAGACTGAATCCCCAGTCTCTTGTACCTCCTGCATTGGCAGGTGGAGTCTTTACCACTGCACCACTTGGGAAGCTCCATAGTGATAGCGTAGTGTATATAATTATACCTATGTAGTTTTATTTGCAGCCCTGGATTTATTCCTCATAAGAATACTGAGATGTAGGCAATGTAGGAGATACTATACTCACTTTACTACACGTAACCTTTATAATCTGGAAATAAAGTTAATAAATAAGTGGTGAAGCAACCCCAGATCTAGGTCACTGAACAGAGGTCTTTTTTTCACCACATTTAGCAATCTCGACGGTTCAGGATGAACTCTGGTTGAGATCTGATTTCTCGTGGCTTTAGCCTTTGTGGTTTTTGTTTTCTAATTTGGATGTATTAGGAATCTTATGACTTCTTAAGGATTTTAATACATGAAATGCTTTGACTTATTTGATTTTCTAAACTCCAAGTGTCTTGTATTTTGTTAGGTGCTTACATTTGTAAAGATTTTGCTTTACTAGATGTGAGGTTTAGACTCTAATGTATACTTCCATTCACTTCTTCATTTATTCTGGAATAGTTACTCTGCCTGTCTTAAACTCTTTTCTGGACACTGAGAATATAGCAATGGACAAATCAGACAGAAGTCTCTGCCTTGGAAGGATTTAAAATCTAGTGAATTTTAAAGGAATTTTATTGGAATAAGAATAAGACACAGGTATGAAGGTGGAACAATTTAAAATATAGAACTACCTTATGACCCAGCAATCCCACTGCTGGGCATACACACCGAGGAAACCAGAATTGAAAGAGACACATGTACCCCAATGTTCATCGCAGCACTGTTTATAATAGCCAGGACATGGAAACAACCTAGATGTCCATCAGCAGATGAATGGATAAGAAAGCTGTGGTACATATACACAATGGA
Source organism: Ovis aries (assembly GCF_016772045.2). Classification (NCBI taxonomy): domain Eukaryota; kingdom Metazoa; phylum Chordata; class Mammalia; order Artiodactyla; family Bovidae; genus Ovis; species Ovis aries. Next base: position 54,729,708 of record NC_056060.1, read on the forward strand.
GTATTACTCAGCCATTAAAAAGAACTCATTTGAATCAGTTCTGATGAGATGGATGAAACTGGAGCCGATTATACAGAGTGAAGTAAGCCAGAAAGAAAAACACCAATACAGTATACTAACACATATATATGGAATTTAGGAAGATGGCAATGACGACCCTGTATGCAAGACAGGGAAAGAGACACAGATGTGTACAACGGACTTTTGGACTCAGAGGGAGAGGGAGAGGGTGGGATGATTTGGGAGAATGACATTCTAACATGTATACTATCATGTGAATTGAATCGCCAGTCTATGTCTGACGCAGGATGCAGCATGCTTGGGGCTGGTGCATGGGGATGACCCAGAAAGATGTTATGGGGAGGGAGGTGGGAGGGGGTTCATGTTTGGGAATGCATGTAAGAATTAAAGATTTTAAAATTAAAAAAAAAAATAAACAATAGCAAGGAGAAATAAAAAAAAATAAAGTTAAATGATTCAAGTGAAAAATAAAATAAAATAAAATAAAATATGGGTAACCATTGTCTAGAAGTACAGGAGCTAAAATAAATAAAAATACAGATAAATTACTTACCACATTGTGCTCTGCATTATAAGCCTGCTGTCATTCCGGCCTCACAATACCCTGATCTAGGTATCATTATTATTCTCAGATTATAGATGAGAAAACTGCAGCTCAGAGGGATTAAGTGACTCACATTTAGTTCTAACCTAACTTAAATTTCATACCCTTAAGCAACTCTCTCCCCTTTGGAATACAGAATTTATAAATAAAGAAAATAATTTACTCAACCGGTATTTACTGTTTTCCTGTAATCAAGGCCCTGTGCTTCAGACCTGTAGGGAATATGATAATGATTGAGAAATGATTCCTATCTTTCACAAAGAATCAAAGCACCAGAATCAGTGTGGTTAAAAAATATTTGTCAAGAACCCACTATGGGCCAGGCGGTACGCTTGGCAGAGACTGGTCTTGGTCCTTGGGGGATTTGTACCACTTCATTAGGGAGACATCAATGCAAAGCAGATAATTTTAAGAGAGATTTAAAAAAAAAAAAGGTAATATAAAGTTGCCAATTATTGGATAAACAGTGTTGTAGTGATTCAAGTGAGAGAAGATCATTTTCCAGAGTAATAGGGACATAAATAACTCACCAAAGAAATTATTTATCTTTAGTAGAATTTTAGCTAATCATTACAAATATATTAATTCCCTGGCAGCTGTTCTCCAAACTTGTTTCTGCTACATTTCTTCTTAAGCAGTCTAGACAAATTTCTGTGACTACAGCATCCTAGGTAAAGTTTAAAGTGTGAAAGACAAGTCCTTGGGCAGGAAGCAAGTGCACAGTACTTGTAAACTAAAATGCCCAGTTTCCTCTGGAGCAGTGTGACCACAGGCACTCCCTTTCTACTACTTCTTACTTCTGAGAAGCACACATTAGTCAAGCCAGAAATGGAGATCAAATGCAAATGGTTTTTGAATAGTGATTTTTGTTGTGATACTGTTGTTATTGTTGTTCAGTCACTCAGTCATGTCTGACTCTCTGTGACCCCATGGACTGCAGCATGCCAGGCTTCCCTGTCTTTCACCATCTCCTGGAGCATGCTCAACTCATGTCCATTGAGTCAGTGATGCCATCCAACCATCTTGCCCTCTGTTATCCCCCTCTCCTCCTGCCTTCAATCCTTCCTGGCATTAAGTCTTTTCTAATGAGTTGGCTCTTTGCATCATGTGGCCAAAGTATCGGAGCTTCAGTTTCAGCATCAGCCCTTCCAACGAGTATTCAGGACTGATTTCTTTTAGGATTGACTTCTTTGATCTCCTTGAAGTCCAAGGGACTCTCAAGAGTCTTCCCCAACACTACAGTTCAAAAGCATCAATGCTAAAAAAAAGAGTTGTAATACTAGAAGGACTACTACAAAGCTAGGAGTAGTGTTTATAGCAGCAGAATGTTGAAACCCATGTGGGCCCTTCTCATTACCATCTTTATAATCTTCATTTGTATCACATTTATCTGGTGTCTCTGGGAATGAGATTTTCCCCCAAATTGAATTTTCTTGATAAATGAAACTTACTTTTTAACTCTATCCTTAGAACTTGTTAAAACTGCTGCTACTTTCTGCATCTGTCTTCTTAAGCAGAGTGCATTTGACATCTCATCATCTTTTATTTACCCACAATAAGCGGTGATTGTTCTGGGCTGGAATACCCTGGAGCCATCAGCAGTGACGGAGATTGGGGACCGACTTCCTTTTACACTGCCAGGTTTTGCAGCTCTCATAGCAGAGTGTTGTGGGAGGTTAGGGGTTTTCTTTTTCTTTGCTCTGGTTCCCTATTTTCCTTGGAAATTATTATCTTCTTACTTTCTTAGCTTCTTACTCCCTTCTTCATCTGTGAAGCCATTTGGTCCTCAACTTTTATTTGATGGAAGATATTTTATTACTAATTCAAATTCATTACTGGTTATTAATCTCTTCCTTTTGTCTGTTTCTTTCAGATTCAGTCTGGGAGATTGTTCATTTCTAGGAATTTATCCTATCCTTCTAGGTTGTCCTTTTTATTTTCATGTAACTGTTTGTAGTAGTCTCTTATGATCCTACGTATTTCTGCAGGGCAACATCTCCTGTTTCATTTCTAACTTTATTTATCTGGGCCCTCTTTTTTCTTGATGAGTCTGACTATAGGCTTATCAATTTTACCTTTTCAAAGAACTAGCTCTTAATTTGATTGATCTTTTCTATGGTTTTTAAGTCTCTGTTTCATTTATTTCTGCTCTGATCTTTATGATTTCATTCCTTAACTAACTTTGGATTATTTGTTCTTTTCCTAGTTCCTTGAAGTGTAAGATTAGATTGAGATTTTTCTTGTTTCCTGAAGTAGACTCGTCTTGCTATAAACTTATCTCTTAGAATTGCTTTTGTTGTGTTCCATAGGTTTGGAAACTTGTGTTTGAAAGGTATTTTTTTATAATTATACTTTAACCCTGTAACTAACACATGGAGATAGTGATTTCATGAAAATTATCATTTAGGAAAATATTAAACACAGAAATCATTCAGGTAAAAATTACTATTAAAAGTTGTGTAGGTGGAACATGAATATTCAGCAATTTTAACAGCCATACAAGAAGCTTTGAAGAATAGGAAACAGTGTTCTTACAGAAAATATTTGCTTTTTAATAGTGAAGTTTAGATATTTGTTACTTAGATGAGGTGACATTTCTGGGGAGAGAGAGTCTGCAAAGTTGTCTTCAAATTACAGTGTCTAGACAACTCTATTCTTCTTGAGAGGCCTAGAGGGACTCTGGAGCAGCAAGGTCACCCACAGTCAGAGCTGGGGTGGACAGGCTAATTTCAATGTCTGATTACATTCTTCTCTATTTGATGGGAAGGCACCCTTCTTCATAGCTCTGAGAGAACGCATTGTTCAAGTCCATGTTATCAAACACATTTGTGGGATGACTTCCCCAGTGGTTCAGCTGTAAAAGAATCCACCTGCGATTCCGGGATCACAGGTACAATGAAGGTGACATGGGCTCGATCCCTGAGTTGGGAAGTCTCCTGGAGAAGGAAATGTTAACCCACTCCAGTATTCTTGCCACGGAAATCCCATGGATAATGGAACTCATGGACTACAGCCCACGGGGTCGCAAGAGAGTCAGACATGACTGAGTGAAACAACACAACAACACATTTTCCAAAATTAATGAATGATAACTGCACACTTTTTACCATTTCTGTGCGTCCAGGGTTCCCTCACCATGAGGTCCTCCCTGCAGGCTGTGGCACTCTGGGGAAAGAAGGCCCCTCCACACAGCATCACTGCCATTATGATCACCGATGACCAGCAGATGATTGTGACGGGAAGTCAAGAGGGCCAGCTCTGTCTCTGGAATCTCTCATCTGAACTACAGGTTAGTGAAAACAATTAATATTGCGGCAGATAGACTTATAAACATAGCTTGCTGCTTATACTAGCAATGACAGTAGCAGTTTTGCGTGATTATTAAAAAGGTGCTTACCAAAGTAATACATGGGTTTTACTTCTGAATTTGGAAAAATGAAATATTATATGGGGGGGTCGAGATCATATTGGAAATTATGTTATGAATATTGCTAATCCTAGCTACCAGTTAAGTGTTATCATCCTTTAAGCTATGCTTAAAGTTTTACTATTTTATATCCTGAATTATATGTTTAAGTAACTACAGACATGTAAGTATAATTCTACAAATTATGGCTCATTAATCTAAACAAACGGCACCCTTGAAAATTACTATTAACTAAATGAGTAATATCTTAATTATCTGGATGTTTCTGTCAGTTTGGCCTTTTTGCTATTCTTTTAGTCTCTGCTTGCCTGTGTTTTTATAGGTCACATTGGAAAGCTCTAAATCCAATTTACTATTGTTGTCGTCCTATTTCAGAACCTGACCTCACCTAGGATTTGGCCCATTGATTAGCAATTAATTGTCCCTGTCCCAACTCATAAACATTTAACATATTGGAATAGATATTTGCTTAGCTCTAGTAGCCTCTAGACCCAATTTGCACACTTAAACTAATGATGTACTTAAAGTATACTGCCCTCATTAAGAAGCCTTTTAAAGATCAAAGACTATTTTTAGCCTTCAAAGTTTGTCACTTTAAAACCTAAATTAACAATTAATTGTAATTCTATTTTATAGTGTAATTAATTAACATCTCCCATCACTGAGCAGTTACACTCTAGGACTGCCAAGAACTGCAAGCAGACCAGCTCAGCTCAATGTTTATGAACATTGCTGAAAGAAGGACTGGGCGTTATTAGAGCAGCTGGACTTTGAAATTGGCCCTTGCATTTATTATCTCTTACAATTTATACTCAGACTCCTAGGTGACTTACACTATCTTCCTACTCTTATTAATGTTGAAGTGTAGGGTTTCCTGGGTGAAGTAGTAGTTTTTATAATATGTTGGTTGCTATAAGTCTAAGAAATTTGGAATCCTAGCATCTGTATCTTTTTACATATGTTCCTGGAATTTACTCACCGTACATTTACTGGGTGTCTATTGTAACTTAGGCAGTATGGTAGGTACCTAAGTGCAAACATGAATGAAAAGGACTGGTGCTGGCTGCCTATTAGGTTGCAGTGTCACTGGGCAAGGGCATAGCTAGTAACTGCCATTGCAGTTATGTTATAATACAGGGTGCTCTTTGTGGGGATCAGTCTATACTTCATCTTTAGTGGGAATAATTATTTCATGCTCTTCTTAGGAGCAAGTCTTCTGCTTGGGGTTAGAGCAATAGGAAGGGAGGTGCTATTGGCAGCTAGTGGGCAGGGGCCAGGATGTTGTAAGCATTCCTTTGTGTAATAACAGCCTCTTCACAATAAAGATATTATTCCACCCAAAATGCTAGAAGTTGCTGATATTGAGACATTCATGGTTAGAAATATGGGGTGGGGATAGATATCAAATTGGTAGGGGTGGAAGAAACAAGGAGAATCATTGAGGAAACAAGAAGAAAATTGGATCAGAATTATGTTTTGGAAAATCACTGTGAGGATATTGTGAACATTTAGTTACATGAATAAGATATTGATTGGTATGACTATGAGATTTTCCACATGAGAGCATTCCTTAATATTTTCTATGGCTAATCATAGGACCAGAAGGAATTAGCATATTCTCTTTCCCCTTGAATCTTGCCCCTGCACGACAATGGGTCCCCTGATCACTCGCTCAGTCATGTCTGACTCTTTGTGACACCATGAACTGCAGCACACCAGGCCTCCCTGTCCATCACCAACTCCTGGAGTCCACCCAAACTCATGTGCATCGAGTCGGTTCTGCCATCAAGCCATCTTATCCTCTGTCGTCCCCTTTTCCTCCTTCCCCCAATCCCTCCCAGCATCAGGGTCAATGAGTCAACTCTTCGCAAAGGTGGCCAAAGTATTGAAGTTTCAGCCTCAGCATCAGTCCTTCCAATGAACACCCAGGACTGGTCTCCTTTAGGATGGACTGGTTAGATCTTCTTGCACTCCAAGGGACTCTCAAGAGTCTTCTCCAACACCACAGTTCAAAAGCATCAATTCTTCAGCGCTCAGCTTTCTTCACAGTCCAACTCTCACATCCATACATGACCACTGGAAAAACCATAGCCTTGAATAGACGGACCTTTGTTGGCAAAGTAATGTCTCTGCTTTTCAATATGCTATCTAGGTTGGCAATAACTTTCCTTCCAAGGAGTAAGTGTCTTTTAATTTCATGGCTGTAATCACCATCTGCAGTGATTTTGGAGCCCCCCAAAATAAAGTCTGACACTGTTTCCACTGTTTCCCCATCTATTTCCCATGAAGTAATGGGACCGGATGCCATGATCTTCATTTTCTGAATGTTGAGCTTTAAGTCAGCTTTTTCACTCTCCTCTTTCACTTTCATCAAGAGGCTTTTTAGTTCCTCTTCACTTTCTGCCATAAGGGTGGTGTCATCTGCATATCTGAGGTTATTGATATTTCTCCCGGCAATCTTGATTCCAGCTTGTGCTTCCTCCAGCCCAGCGTTTCTCATGATGTACTCTGCATATAAGTTAAATAAGCAGGATGATAACATACAGCCTTGACGTACTCCTTTTTCTATTTGGAACCAGTCTGTTGTTCCATGTCCAGTTCTAACTGTTGCTTCCTGACATGCACATAGGTTACTCAAGAGGCAGGTCAGGTGGTCTGTATTCCCATCTCTTTCAGAATTTTCCACTGTTTATTGTGATCCACATAGTCAAAGGCTTTGGCATAGTCAATAAAGCAGAAGTAGATGTTTTTCTGGAACTCTCTTGCTTTTTCGATGATCCAGTGGATGTTGGCAATTTGATCTCTGGTTCCTCTGCCTTTTCTAAAACCAGCTTGAACATCTGGAAGTTCACGGTTCACATATTGCTGAAGCCTGGCTTGGAGAATTTTGAGCATTCCTTTACTAGTGTGTGAGATGAGTGCAATGGTGTGGTAGTTTGAGCATTCTTTTGCATTGCTTTTCTT